>NW_012108585.1:2927701-3005694 GCF_000951045.1 Mandrillus leucophaeus | reverse complement strand
GTTTCCTACATGATCCCAAGTCATCGTTGGTCTTTGGTACCCTTTCCCCTTGGCAAGTGAATCCCCTTCTGAGATGGAAGGAGAGATTGGACTTGAAACTCATACTTGGCCCGGTTTGAAATGCGTAACGGCAGCCTTTTGGAGGAGCCTGGGCCAAGGAGGCTTCAAGGTCACACTGAATGGCGTCTCTTTTATCACGTTAGCCAAAGCGAATCAGAGACTCCTACCACAGGAGTGATCCAATCAACGGAGCTCGTTTTTCTGCTTCCAGCTTGCTGCAGAACAGTGGCTGTAGCCTAATTTTAATGGACTTCAGGAATTTAGAAAAATGCAAGGGGTAGCAAGGTTGGAGTGCCTGGAAATTCAATCATGCTCTCAGTAACAAATCCCAGCTTAAACCTTCTATGGTGGACTTCCACCTGAAAGCACAGGGAAGCTAGAAGCTGCAGACACTGATGAATAGGAATCATCGTCCGCCCTTCCATCCCCTTGCTAGAGCACCTCTTTCTTCCCTCCTTACCCTGGAGCCCTCCCACGGCTCTCATAGGTACCCTCTGCAAATTTCTCACATCAGATTAAGGTCAGAGGCTTTGGCCCGTGGAGTCCTCAGGGCGTTTAACAGGAAATGGCCCTCAGGTCCCATTCTCTCCCAGTGGCTTGTTAGATAGTCAAGATCACAGTGAATTACCACCCCAAGGAAAGCTCAGGGGTAAAACACCACCACTGCACAAACAGCATCTTCACAGCTCACACGAGAAGGGAACAGGCAGGCAAGGCACACGGCAGACACGGTGGCCACATGCAGTGAGAGCCAGGCAGGGCTCCCAGGGACTCTGGAGATCAGGGTGGGGAGAGTAGGGGTGTTAGAGGGGGACACGGAAGCCGGGAGCATGGTCGGGAGGGTTGGTCTTACCATAGAGGGAGAGCATTGGGTATGTTCAGCTGGCTTTAAAGAAAGGCAGATAGAGATAAGCTGTAATGAGCCTCCTAGGAAGATGCCCGGTACTCTAGGTCTTGGCTAACACAGGAGCAACACAGTGGCAGAAGAGGGCAAAAGGAAACAAGTGAAAGAAACGTGAAAGCGTAGGCCTGGCAGGTCCTGGGGCATCCCCGAGACTGTGGGGTCTGTGTTGCTGGGTCTCATGTCAAACAAGGACCCACAGGCATTCTCCTGCCTAAGACCTTTAAAACTCACACCCGTAATATTATTACATAAGCAGATGAGGTCTTTGGGATTTTGTGGATGGAGGTTTGTAATTGTTTTGTTTGGTTTTGTTTTGTTTCAGAGACAGGGTCTCAGCTCTATTGCCCAGGCTGGAGTGCAGTGGCATAATCACAGCTCACTGC
This sequence comes from Mandrillus leucophaeus, assembly GCF_000951045.1. NCBI lineage: Eukaryota > Metazoa > Chordata > Mammalia > Primates > Cercopithecidae > Mandrillus > Mandrillus leucophaeus. Next base: position 3,004,347 of record NW_012108585.1, on the reverse strand, counting down.
AGCCTTGAACTCCTGGGCTCAAATGATCCTCCCACATCAGCCTCCCCGGTAGTTAGGACTACAGGCACGTGCCACCATGCCTGGCTAATTTAAATTTTTTTCTTTTTGTAGAGATAGGGTCTCACTATACTGTCCAGGCTGGTCTCAAACTCGTGGCCTGGCCTCAAGTGATCCTCCTGCCTTGGCCTCCCAAACTGCTGGGATTACCAATGTAAGCCACTGTGCCAAGCCTGTTTTAATTTTATTAGCCATTGTTAACATTTGAGGACTTGGGCTTTAGGCACTTTCGCTTACCCCAGGCAGGACCAGCTGAAGGACAGAGGCCTCGCTAACCCCAGGGCCTATCCTTGCCCACATATATTTAAGCAAAGCAGCCCAAGGGCAGTGGCGTCTCAGGTTTAGGGGAGAATGACTTCAAGTCAACACTGAGGAGGGCCTCCAGAGGTGGCCTCAACTCACTCCATAATGGGGCTTGTTCTCAAAGCTCAGGCTCAGGCAGGAGATGGCCTTGCTTAGCAGTTAGTCTATAGATGCGGCAAGCCCTGGCCATTGGCATGAAATAATGAGTGTTGAATTGTTTTCTAAACTTGAAAGCCCTGCACACAATTTAGGATACGAACACCCCAGGAAGCTGTTCTCACGGGTCTGACTGCTGAACTCATTTGGGGGTAGAAGCTAAAGAAACTGGCGTCTGGTGAGTATCCCAGGGCCAGCCCTCTCCCCAGGTTCCTGGGGCCTGGCTCTGGGAAGACGCCCTTCCTTTTTGGGCTCCAGCCCAGAGGGCTCAGCCCCAACCGATCTTGACCATCTGAGCTGCTAACTCTTTCTAGAAAATCAGGACTTGGCTTTTACCCTCCACTTTCAGATGGTTGCTCTTGTATTTCTGTTTTTAAGGTACAAACAAGGAAAACGTGTAATGGAATTTTTGAAGGATGGAAATGTGCACAACTAGACATTTGCTTGCAGCCTGGAAATATTTCTTGGGTAACAGATTTCTCAGCAAAAAAATTTTTTTTTTTCATAGCTAGTTGGTAGGATGTCCTTTTAGGGGATGGTGAAGATATAGGGTGAGGTGAGGGAAGAGAAAGAAAGGGACGCTTCTCTAGGCTTTTACAGAACACTCTAGATCTGGCTCTCTAGATCTCAGCTTCTGCTTCATGAAGATTCCACCTGCCAGGTCAATCCTTGTGACTGCAGGGTGTGGGGTCCCTAGGATTTGGCTAGCAGGCTGAGCTTGAACACAGAGACAAACATAGGTAGACAGACACACGCGCGCGCGCACACACACACACACACACACTCTCTCTCTTACAGGCATGCGCAGAAGAAATTTCTTGGCAAAGCACCTAAACAACTTTTCCTCTGGTGTGTGATAGTTGCCCAGGATGGTCGGGTCTGGCTACCCTCTGGCATCCTTCTGCCCCGCTCCTGGCCCAGTGCTTGGGCTCTTTTGCTCATGGACAAGGAGTTCTATGTTTCTCAGGCTTCAGTGGGGCAGGGAGGGAGGCCCAGAGGGAGGTAACCTACACCATGTTAACTCCAGAGTGTTGGGCAGAGTTTCCAGGAAGCTTGAGCCATTGCTGGCCTCTTGGATCCATCCTGCAAACCATCACAGCTGCTCATCACTTCTAAGAACCCTGGGCAAATGCTTGAAGGTCTTCTGGGTCAATCCCAGCCTGAACAGGACCAAAATGGAGATAATTCTGACAACACACCCAGGTATTTGGCTTACCTGGCCGAATTGAACCAACCTCTAGGCATCCAAAAAAAAAAAAAAAAAAAACAAAACCGGTTTCATTTTACTTCTTAAACATTCAGAATCCTTCATTTGGGATTTTTAGATTTTTAAACATTTGTCTTAACTGTCTTTTCTCTTGTTGCATTTTATAGCTCCCATTTAAGACCTCGTCTATTTAACTCATATTTCACTTCAAGACTTGACTTTAGGTCTGTTCTGATAATCTTGATAGTATTTTGTATTTTAATAACATGTATTGATTTAACATTTCCTATGGCATGTCTCTGTAATAGCAGACAAGAAAAAGTCAGGAGCAGCTATGAGGACAGTAGAAAGAGGAGGAATGAAGACTTTTTGAGATCTATGTAGCATTCTCCCGCCCTGGTAATGACAACTCTCCTAAGAGACCAACTTTGGAAGAATCTAGAGACTCAAAGATTCACTTTTTCTTGAGCCTTAAGCCATACTGTTCACAGGGCATTTTTGACTAGCTGAGACAGTGTTGCCTCTAACACCACACAAACTTGTTTTCACATGAGGAGCTATGTTTACAAGGTCTGTGGTCTCAAAAACCAATAACCATTCACGATGAAATCAGAGAGCAACACCTGAGTGATTTCTACCTGGTAACAATAGGAAGCAGCCTAAGACACAGCCCCTACCCCCCAAGGCCCCCAAGGTCTACTGATGCCCTAGACGTTTCCTACATGATCCCAAGTCATCGTTGGTCTTTGGTACCCTTTCCCCTTGGCAAGTGAATCCCCTTCTGAGATGGAAGGAGAGATTGGACTTGCTGGAGTTGGACATCTGTGGTATCCCAGGATCAGCACTTTTAACTCAGAGACACGTTTCTGTGGTTTACCACTCTCTTTAAATATCAAGTATGGCGCCTTGAGAAACTACAAAGCATCAGTTCTACCTTTGCATGTAAATTCAGAATTTGTTGGTAGCCATCAATACTTGGGCCATTAATCTCTGACCCCTTCCCAGATTTGCTGCCGGGGCCTTTGAGTTAGTTTGTAGTTTCTCCATCTGTGGTCTTTCTGGGGGAAGAAAGGGGCTGTAGGATTCCCTGAAGACATACGGCCCCGAGCCTGGAGACTGCATTCCCCTTTTACAGCAGCCATCAGAGCTGCTTACATAACCTGAACATTCTGGCTGATTTTTAATACGGCACTGTCTCCACTAATGGTAGGCGTGGAGAAATTTCTGAGCAGCCAACTCTTTCATCCTTGTTTTCTAATGATCTGGTAATTTTCAACGATTGCACGATATCGGGGCAATTAACTTAATTTTTTCACGTAATTGATATAAATGAAATGAGGTTATTACTCCTTATCTGAGGCAGAGGTCAGGCGTTTTCAGAGAGAGAGAGCTCTGGTTAGTGGTTCCAGATAACAGGCTCAGGGCAAATAGAAAGGAGAGCCGATTTTCTTCCTTCAGTATGCTTATGCAGATTGCCTTGGTTTGGCAGAAGTGGCATTGAGGAGAGGAGCGGTGCAGGGCAGCTAATGAGAGGAGGTCTCTGGAAAGCTGTCTTTCTGAATTAAGCTCAGGGTCAAATGAGAAGTAACACCTCAGTGGATGAAGTCTTTGTTTCTGGAAGGCAGTCACTGTGCACTTATTTTCATCGGAATGCCAGGTCTAGGCCACATTTAGGATGCTGAGGGGTGATAGTCAGGGAATGCCAGAGGCCAGCAGAGACAGGATCCTCCCAGGTGGAGGATTTTCCCACCAGGATGGTGTGGGTGGCCGCGGGATGAGTTTCCTGGTTGCCACATTACATGGTCTCTCTGGAGACTTAGAAGGTAGTTGAAAAATAGCTTTTCACCATACGAAAAACAGTTTTTAAATAATTATTATTTTTTGAAAGCACAGCCAAGCGTAAGGATTATAGAAATTCAGGGGCGGAGCAGTAGATCTCTAGGCTGGAATACCCAGCCCAGCTGTCCTCCACCATACTCCCCTGCGGCCAGAGAGCATTGTGAAGGGAGCATAAGCCATGGCTGCATTCTCCTTGGCAGGCTGATTTTGAAAGGTGCAGATGACCTCTGATCTCCTCCAGGGAAGGCTGGCTCTTGGCCCTACAGAAAAGGACCGCCCAATTCCAATGGCTGCCATTGAAATAACGCTATGACCTCAGTGTCACTGAGATTCCACGCACCTCTGAAACAGATGTCAAAAGTAATGTCATGGGATTGTGAGTCTCTAAATCGTGGTCCTGCTACAGAACCCTTGCTGTATTTTTTAAAATGTCTTGTCCAGAACTTAGGGAGGTGGATCTGATATAAATTTCATTCCAAGCCACGTGAAGGTCTCGATCCAGCTGGTACCCACTCCCCATGCTCCACTTCTCTGCTTGTACTACCTCTAATCTCAATTTGATCTGCAAGATACAACAGCTGGTTCTGTTGGGGGGTGTCACGGTGTGGAGGAAGACCAAGGGGTGGGCTTTTGAGAGAGAGACCTTGGAGTTAATCTAGGTTGGGAGGAGGTGGGTCAGGCTGGTGCACAGAGAGAGCTGGGAATGGCAGGGGTCAGGGGCTGCTAGAAACATCTGACACCAACTTCATGGTCAGGAGCCAGCAGGTGTAGGTTAAGGGTGTGTATGTGGGTCCGCATGATCCTTTTATCTCCCCTTCCCACCAGGAGAAACACATTATCTCAGGAGGAGTCAGGAGGTGCTGACTCTTGGAGCCACTGGGGATGGCAGCAGGGCAAGATATTTTAAGGAGGCCAAAGTAAAGCATGTTTTAAACTGCAAGACTTCTACAGTTGAATGAACAGGTACTTGCTAAGAGAGGCGAAGGTTAAACACACGTCAGCTGGGATAGACAGGAGCTGAGGGTAGAGGCCAGTGGCTTTCAGACAAAAGAGCAAATGAATGAGATATGTGTCGTTGGAAGCAATTTTCAGCAGAATTCCCATTCTGGTTTGGTGTGAATGGAGAGACGGAAGTGATGGGGGAGGAGCATTGAGCAGAGGAAGACAAAGGGCAGGGAACGCACCAGGATAACGCTAAAGATGGACGGGGACCAAGGAAAGAACTCTGTCCCCGGCCACCTCCTCAAGGTTGGAAACCGATGGACGGGGACCAAGGAAAGAACTCTGTCCCCGGCCACCTCCCCCAGGTCGGAAACCCACGGGCTTTCGTGTTTCTCCCAAGTGGAATTCCAGCTAGAAGGAGAGGGCCTTTCTTGCGTGTCTGGAGTTACAGACACTGAGTTGAAATGCCCCTTAAGAACTTCCCTCAAGGGGCCTTTGGCCCCAAGGGGACTGGCAGCGGGCTCCCAGCATGGGGCTGCGGCTCCTGGCCCTCTTTCGCTCTTCCTGCTTTGTGTGCGAAGCTGTGGATGGCTGAGAGCTATGCCCTGTGCTGCTGGCTGCAGTGACCAGTTTGCTGGCTGGAAGTGGCTGAAGCCTCAGGGTCTCACTGTTATCACCTGCAACCTGATGGCTCTCAAGGTGGTATTACCCGCCAGAAACACACTAAACAAGACTGATTACACAACTGCCTGGGAGTTTCATCTTCCCCTGGGAAGGGCAGCCCAGCATCTAGTCATTCAAACAAACCAACCTCCACCAACGAAAAGCCCATGAAGGATAAACGAATGAAATCGGTGTGCCAGCAGTGCCAACTGCATCAAAGAATTCCTTATGCCAGACGGAGAGGCCACAGGATAGAGAAGAAAGGCAGAGAAACAGACAGTGGGTGAGGCAGGGCGGGGCAGAGACTCAAAAAGGAAACAAACAGATGATTCCAGGGTGGGAGCGCCAACTATGAGAGTAAATGGGCATGAACAGAAATGGCCGTGCTTCTCGAGGCACCCTATGTATCTTTGAGCCTGCCTGTGTCTCCTCACTACCAGCTCATGGCATCTTCTAGGTGCCTTTGCTTTACAAGATTTCTGGAAAAAACCCCAACAGCAGGTTGCTGAGCCTGTAGGAACTAAAGTGTCGGACACTGAAGTGTCAGGTCAGGTACAATCAGCTGTCTGGCCACAGCAAGGGGTGTGCTAGGCAACTTCCGCCCTAACATGGAGGGGAATAGAGGGTCACATGTGGGTTGATGAGAACAGGAAAGGAAAGAGCATCTGAGGAAAATAAAAAGTGACACGGTATAGGGCAGAAGGCAGAGGGCAAGGGGAGCCTGGACGGGTCAGAGCCGCATCAGGACCTTGGCAATCTCACACAGCTGAATTAAGAACCCAGATTGGATGCCTATAAAAAAACAGGTTCCCATGACCTTTTGGGTCAAACCTGCAGGGTACTTCTCAAGGAAAAGCTTTTGAGAAGACTCGCTGCACCGGGCCACTTCTCAGGCCCGTCTCTCTGTCCCCACCCCCTCAACCTCAACATCACACCAGTTCACACAGCAAGCCTCGCCCTCGACCTTGAGATCTGGGGCCTTTGGCCTCCTCCCAGGGGACTGCTGATGGTCAGATGCTTCATCCCACTTCTAGGAAAATGAGGGTGGCTCTGCTAACTCTCTCCAGGGCCAGCTGTACTCTTAAGCAGAGTAGAAAACAACCTAGTTGCTCTACAAAGAGCGACTAGGAAAAGGGAGGATGGGGAGGGACCTCACGAAAGCATCCTCCCCACTCAGGGGTCACACTGCTGAAGGCTCACCTGAGATACAGTCAACATTCCACCTGCAGGCGGAGCATGGCCTTCTCTTCAAGGTACAGAGATTTATTAGAAGGGCCGCTCACTGAGCTGCTACCACCCAGCACGAATTACTGTGCTGGAATCACTTCATTTTGAAACAAGGCACCTTGGTAGCATTAGGTTTGTTGGGGGTGGGGGGTGTTGCTGCAAGTGGGAAGAAGCTGGAAGGGACTCCGAGGGCAACAGGAGGCTGCAGCAATGAGAAGTGGGGCTGGAGGGAGGTGTCAAGGATAAGCTCTGCCCCACCCAGCTGTCCTGCGACCACGGAGCTTGATTGAATCTATCTGTCCTAGAGCCAGCTCAGGCCACACCCACCAATGTCACCTAGACAATGGCTGGCAACAGCACCCACTTGAGCCCCCTACTGACTGGGAGTTCCGGTCAGCTTGCTGTGGAAAACCTGTGAACGTGAGTAACCTATTTCCTGCCTCCGGCCTTTTGTGTCCTCGCCTAGAAAATTAGTATATCCTCAAGCAATATCACAGAGCAGATGCTCAAGGTACCTTTGAAGAATAAACAGATAAGGGTTTGGGCTAGGTGGTCTCTAAGGTATGTACACCCTAATGTCCTTGGACAGATCTGCTTTCTGACCACATCTCTCTACCCTCCTCCCTCATCATAACTATGGGCGGCGGGAGGGCACTCAGCCTTGCCTTTTTTTTTTTTTTTTGAGACGGAGTCTTGCTCTGTCGCCCAGGCTGGAGTGCAGTGGCGTGATCTCCACTCACTGCAAGTTCCGCCTCCCGGGTTCACGGCATTCTCCTGCCTCAGCCTCCTGAGTAGCTGGGACCACAGGAGCCCGCCACCACGCCCGGCTAATTTTTTGTATTTTTAGTAGAGACGGGGTTTCACCGTGTTTGCCAGGATGGTCTCGATCTCCTGACCGCCCGCCTCGGCCTCCCAAAGTGCCAGGATTACAGGCGTGAGCCACCACGCCCATCCAGCCTTGCCTTTCTTTTGCCTATTCTAGCCCCTTCTCTGCCATGGCATGGGGCAGCGGGCGTGGTTACAGCCACAAAGGCAGACGGAGAGAGCCAGGCCCGCTGTCCAACGCAAGCACTGTGGGTTGCAGGCCGAGAGAGAGGGATGGAGTCCTGCAGGCTGAGCTGACTCACCCCTGAGGGGGCGGACGTGTAGCAAGCAGCTCTGTCTCTGACTCAGGACTGACTGCTTTTCCTCCATCCTTCCAGGACCCAGACTCAGAGAGGAGCCCGGCTTGCTTGACTGTTCTGGGGAGCGGTGAGTGACAGTTACTGGAAGTCGTGCCTGTGGGCCTATGGTGGAAAGATGCTCAAGTAGAAAGGCTTTCAGGGCCTGAAGGTGGGGAAGACTTGGGACCAGCACCCCGACATGCTGATCCCTGGACACTCCCTGCCCTGCCTTGTCGCCGCTTGCTCCCTCTGGCTCCCCGTCTCTTTCTTCAGCTGCAGATGCAGATGCCAACTGGGTAAAGGGAGTGGTGCTGCTCCACGCCTCCTGGCCTTTGCCTTCTGGTCCCTGTAACCAGAGACATGGATCCTGGTGTAGCCTGCATTCTGTCTGAGCATCCCAGGGGGATCCCAGGCTTTGTGGATCCAGCATCCGCAGCATCAACTGACACAAAGAAGTCAAGTCAGACAGCTCCACCCCAAGTCCTGTTGCCAGGAGGCACTGAATGAGGAGTGCAGGAACCACTGGGCCCTGCCCTTCAGTGATGCCATGCCCAGGCCAGCCTGGCCCAGGGATTTAGCCAGCGGGCACTGTGGAAATACAAGAGCCAATTCTTGGACAGAAATGAGTTTGAATCCAAGATTTGCCTCCCATTCACCATGTGGCCTTGGGCAGAGGTTTGTCCTGTCTGAGCCTTGATTTCCTCATGTGGAGAGCAAGCACTCGGTTTTCATCCGATCATGTATATGGTGTCCTCAGCACAATGCCTGATCCGTGCTCATCAGGTCGTGCTCATGTTGGTCCTCTTCTCCTCATGTTCACAGCCAGTGCCACCTTCGCTTATTTCCCTGCTCTGGACACGTCTGTGCGTCGTGCAAAGCCTTCACCAATTCCTCCTGTGAGCTGTGCCCAGAAGCTCCAGGGCCAGTGTTCTTTCTCCTCACTGTGCCTGCTCTGCTCCCTGAAGGTCTTTCTCCTGCTCCTTTTCTCTGCAGAATCTCCATGTGAGCTCCACCAAAGCCAAGGGAGTCTCTCCTCTCTTGCTCTCCTTCAGCACTGTGGCTTTGCGGACTATCTCTATGCAGACGACTCCATCCCTGGAGGAATCATCCCCATGAAGCCATGGGTGCCTGATGACAGGAAACACCACCTCAGAACCCAGCAAGGCAATGGGGGCAATGAAGCGTCCACCTCCAGCTGTCAGAAAATGCCCAAGTCAGAATCACTGCATGCTGGAGTTGCAAGAGACCATCCCAAACCTCTCACTCCTCACTTTTGCATTCAAGGAAATGGAGGCCCAGAGAACGGAGTTCATTGCTCTAAGTCACCAGAGCTGGAAGCATAACCAAAGCTTCTTCATTCACAACTTGGGAATGTTTCTCTATGTCCATAATGCAGGAATTCAGGCTGCCCAGCACGTTCTGTTGTTCAGTATATTTTAAAATACAGAATGAAAAAGAAGGGTGTCAGGAAATGCTGTTGGCCCCAGCAGTCAAATTAATTCCAGTTTGGGATGTTTAGGGAGCAGCTTTTGATGCTACAGTAACTTTCATGAACAACTGCAGGAAAATATGATTTCAGACCCAAGCACCGAGGAAGACCAAGAGGCTTCCTGAGAGCAGCAGGACATTGCACTCTTATCTCCCCGGCTACAGAGGAAGAAAAGCTCGGATTTAGACCCAGGTGATGCACTGGGAGAACGGCAGGAGCCCATGTTTCAGATACTGAGGCAGAATTCAGCATGACCGCACGAGGGGGCCTGAAGACAGTCCTCTTGTGACATCTGGCAGTTGTTCAGAGGCATCTCCCAGATGAACAGAAGTTGGCGGGTCCTGATCTCCTCGCACCAGAGGCCCTGGCCCAGGCCTCTCCACTCTTCTGCCTCTTGTCGCTTCTTCTTCTCTAGTGCCAGGGCTTTGGGTACCATCTTGTTGTGAATGACTCCATCCCCAGGCCTCTGACCAGTGTGTCCACCTGTGCACCTGACATCTCCCCTCCAAGGGCTAACAGATACGTCAAAACCGTGCTCTGGCTTTTCCTCACTCACACAGGCCCCGCCTCCAGCCCGCCTCCTTGCCTAACTGCTCCATCCTTCTCTGACTTAGGCCAAATCTCCCAGTCCTCCTGGGCAATTCTCCTCCTGCCCCCAGGCAGTCTGTCAGGAAACACTGTTAATTTTGTTTGCAAAACAGAGTGATGGGCTGACCATTTTCCACCGCTTCTACTGCCACAACTTTGCTCCACGCAATGAACATCTTCCACCTGGATGACCGCATTTGCCTTCCAAATGATTTTCCAGATTCCACCCTTGACTCCTACAGACAGCCAGACTGGTCTCTTTAAAAACCAGAGTCAGGTGATGTGACACCTCTGCTCAAAGCCACCAGTATATCCCCTTCTTGCTCAGAGTAAAAGCCCAAATGTGGACCCTGTTAGTTACCCCTCTGCTACCCTCGCCTCTCCTTTCCCAGCTCAGTCTGCACCAGCCAACTTGGCTCCTCCTGCCCTGCTACCTCTTCTCCCAGATCTCCGCATGGAGAATCCTCAATTCCTTCATGTCTTTACGTTGTTCAACTGTCACCTCCTTAAGGAAGAAGCCCATCTTATTTAAACCAGCGCCTGCCATCACTGCTCCCCAGCACCTTGGAGCCCCCTTATCAGGCACTACTTTTTTTCCTGAAACGTCTATCATCTTCTAACACACCGTACGAGTTCCTTATTTTCTGTCCTTGTTGCATTGTGACTTGTCTGACTATTCCCATCTACAGTGCAAATCTGTGAAGGCAGGGGCTTTTGGTTTGCCAACTGATGGATCCCAGGTGCCTCAGACGGTGCCTGACATATAGGAAGTGAGACTCTGAATGCTATGGAATGAATGAATGATGGTTCCTGAGAGGGAGGGGCCCCATAGCCCGGGAAAGAGAAAAGGTGAGGGGAGTGTAAATGTGGGGACGATTTGGAGGAAAGTTAGGGTGGAGAAGGCATCTGGGGAGGGGTTTAGGAGTTAAAGATGGCAGGTGACAGGTAAAATGCCCTCATGGATTACACTGAGGCTGACAATGTAGACTCTTTCCAAATAGACCACATCCCTGGGAACATATGTCTTGTGATGAGAGTATGACTCAAAATATCTGGGAAGGCCCAGGGCAGGGCCCAGGGATGCAGGATTTTCTGAAGGATCCCATGGGCTTGGGAAGAGAATGCTGGGGCTGTCCATAAGCGCTAATGTCCTAGAGGCAGAACCATCTAGTGGGAGGGAGCGACCTCTGAGGATAGGCGGTGTTGCTCAGTTAAGCTGCCATCCCTCACACTGGCTGCTATGTGAGCACAGGGTCAAGCCGGACTGTGCTTTCAGAGCAGGCCCCTCCAGGCCTCAAAGTAATGGACCGTGGTATGTGTGTGTGTGCTGGTTTTGATCCAGTTGTACCTGTTGGCCAGCTCTGTGGGTCTAAGCATATCTGGGAAACATGGCTCTCGACTGTGGGTTGTAGGTTATAACTAGACTAACCAAAAGGTCTTGGTTGGAGACTAGGCCCTCTGAGTGACACCAGCAGTAAATTTGGAAAGAATGTCATTTGCTTGGGTGCCACGGTTTCTCCCATTCCACAGTGCGTTACCAGTTTATATAGAGTTTTTAAATAGATGCTCTTATTTGAGCTTCAAAACACACTGCTGTAAATACCACATTCCTCTGACAGATGAAAAAACAGAGTCTTTGGGCATGTTGGTAACGCTTTGACAGGAAGCAGCAGCAAGACTCAACAATCTGCCACTGTTCTGACTTCAAGTCCAGCTTTCTCCTCTCCCAAACTGCCTTCCTGCCTTGGGGGATGTTATGTTTGTTCTTTTGGTTCAGAAGCCATCAGTTGTGTGGGAGAGGGAGAAAGTGGCTCTGAAATAGGTGTCGGGTCTCAGGACACCTCCTCTTGCTGTCAGTCACATGCACGGTTGCCACCCTGTCCCCCGACAATCCTTCAGTGGGACTTCAAAGCCACGAGTGCCTCGGGCTGGAGCATCTCAGTGTGGGAGGACACAGGGCAGTGGAACTCTCAGGGGGGCTGATTATTGCTTATTTAGAAAGTGGAAAAAACACTGTGGTTATTTAAGATATCAATTACAGAACGTAAGTTCTGAGTAAACTGTGGCCGGTGGCAGTACACCGGGAGGGACAGGTGAGGTTTCTGTTTACCAAAAGGATTGTGGAGTACAGAAACCAGGAATTCTGGCCTAGCAGGAAGTGAGCTGGCCCCAGGAGGGCTAGGCTGACTCTGAGGCACTGGAAAGATACTTAATCTCTCCATCATCACCTTTAGCATCAGCAAATTGGGGATAAGAGTTACTACCTGTCAAAGGGTAGTTTAGCGTTAAGTCAGATAAATGCAAAGTGATTTGTAAATAGAAGACCACTATTCCGATGTCAGGAGCTGCTACATGGGTCCGGGCCCCCTCCCTACTCCCAACAGAGCCCCCTTTTCTGTATAAATTTTATAGAAAATGCTTTTTTGTTGTTTTTTCTTTTTCTTTAAAGACGTGAATAGTTGGGGAGAAAATGGCAGACTGAGTGATAGGGGCCTTACCGACTGTAGGAAGAAGCCACAGGACCCCGGGAGCAGCTGCAGTGGGGCCTCTGCACAGGGGGCAGCTTGCAGCCACCTTCTGTGTTTTCCTGCTGTGGGGCTCTCGGCTCCTCTCCATAGATTTTTGTGTGGCTCTGCACTGCTGTCTGGAAAGGAAACCTCCTGAGGGCAGAGCCCACTGCTGTCCTGTCTTTCCTGTTTCTCTCCCTGCAGTGTCTGCCAGGGCTGAGCACTGCATGGCACAAGCTCTGGGCACAGAAGCTCTGGCCTTTATGTGCATGAGTGGGAACAGCAACTTGGAGCTCATCCAGCTGCAAAACTGAGGTCCATTCAGACAGGGGAGGGGAGTCTCAGAGCATGAGGAGGAAGATTGATTTAAAAAATGATCTGACGATTTACTGGGAGAAGTTAAGAGAGAGTGCACATACACACATACACTCACACACATACACACATGCGTGCGTGCACACACACACACATACATACACATGCACACACATACACACATGCTCACACACACTCAGACATGCACTCACATATACACACATACACACACGGGACAAAGACAGTTCTCAGAGACACAGGGAGACAGATGGGCCATGGTCTCTGGAGCTATAGTGTGAGCAGGGTTGGGGCACCAGGCTACAGCAGGGGACATAGGACAAGTGTAATAACCGCTTTCCAAAGTCCATCTGCTGGAAGAGGAGCAGACAGGGACTTCTAATCTGGAAGAATCTGGCAGGCAAAGTAACATGGCAGTGTAACTGACCGGGAGCAAAAGATGGAGTGGAGAGGGGAGTAAGGGTGCATGGAGGAGCTGGGGGTGGTGGGCTGGGTAGTTCCAAACATCTTAGATCAAAACTCTAAAGCGTCTGCTCTGTGCTGTTATTCAATGGTTCAGTGCATCAAAAGTCTATGCAAACATTACCAAGTCTCTTAATTAAGGAAAAATAATGACAAAAAAATTAAACAACACATGTTAAAGACTGACCGCAAGAAGGCTTGCCTATAGATAAAGAGAGATTTAAACATGCCAGGTAACAGAAAAGACATGTGCAGGAACTGATAGGAACTGTATAGAAGGAGGCACCTCTTGGGAGAAGGAGGTGGCAGGAGGCCTTACAGAGGCTGGGGTTCTGTCTGAGGCTAGGGAGCCAGAGGCAAGGGTGTGAGAGGTCAGGGGTCGAGGGCAGGGGTGGCAGGTGCATGTGGGAGGGAGGCGCTCACATGGGGCCTGGTTCCACAGCAAATAGGAGGAAAGGTCCACCCAGAGCAGCTCTCAGTAGGTCACCCACTACTTCTAGAGAAGGGTCCAGACATGACTGGTTCTCCTCTTCTCATTCCTCTTCCAAACCAGCCTGCAAGGACCTGGATGCCTGCGTGGGCTGCTGATGTTAAATGGAAACACAGCCCATTCAACCCAAGACGATGGGTGGTCCTTGGGCAAGGGTGGGCTATGGCTGACTATGTAGGCTGTGTCTTAGCCTTAACGCAGGGTATTCTACTTTGAGAGAGCTCTCTTCTAAGATGCTGTGGGGAGGGAAAGGAGAGAGTAGGGAAGGCAGTGGCTGGAGGAGAAGGTGGAGGTCAGAAGAGGTTTGGGTCCCTGCCCCAGCAGCTGCCCAGAGTGGCAAACATCCCCTCATGTTCTCACTCCACGGCTCCCAGAGCTGCTTCCTCCAATACAGTGTGACTCATGCCAGGCTGATTGTACGGGAGAGAGAGAAGATGCAGCAATCAGAACTTAACAGAAAAGGGAAAGGCCTAATGCGTTCCAAAGTTAAAATAAAATTTTTTTTTCAAAATAAAGCAACAAGGAAAAAAAACCTTCAAACCAATTGAAACAAACAAATTAGAAAAAAAAAAAAAAAGAAATAAAAATAAGAAGGTGGGGAGAGGAAATAAAATGAAGGAAAAAACCGGGGAAAGACAAATGAGTGTTAGAGCAGGCACGGACAGTTAGGTACAGACGCCATGTACTTACGTTTACCTCGGTGATTGCTATATCAACAATGCTACCCACAACAATCAAGGCGTCAAATGTATTCCATGCATCACAGAAATAGTGCTGCATGGGGCAGAGAAGCCGAGAAGAGAGAGAGAGAGAGAGAAGAAAAAAAAAACCAACAACAAAGGAGAAAAACAAAACAAAAGGGAAGAGGAAAAATGAAAAAAAAAAAAAAAGGCATGGAAAAAGGGAGAGAAGAGAAAAAAAATGAGAAAAGAAAGAGGTTACGTGGGCATATTAAACACTCTCTTACCACTCTACAGTTCTGGCGGCTCAAACCTGGATAACCTGGTTTTCGCAGGGTGCAGAGGCCTGACAAAAGCTGGGTTAGTTCAAAGGTGGCGTGGGGCTGTGGCCGCCCCGGGGAGCCGGGCGGTGTGTCCCCTGCACCGCCACTCCCTCTGCTCAGCTCCACGCCCCGGCCCGGCACCGCCGGGCAGAGCTGAGGTAAATGGAAAAAAAGGAGGAGAGGCTCCCACTTTTTTTCCCCACAGGACGACGGCAGGTTCAATAAAAGGCATGACTGGAGGCGGGTAAAAACAGGAAATTAAAAAAAAATAAAAGAAGGTAAACAGAGAGAGTGAGAGAGAGAGAAATAGAGGCGGCAGAGAAGGAGGAATGAGGAGGTTTCCTGGGGAGGGCAGAGTAATACTCACATTAGTCTCACTGAGAATGACGTCAATTATGCTGCCAATTACGATGAGGAAGTCAAAAACATTCCAGGGATCACTAAAGTAACCCTACATAAGGGAGGGCAGGCAGGATGGGGATTAAAAAGGAATATTAGACAGACAAGAACAGAGCAACACCACCATCAGAATCATCGTCCAGGCACCTCCGTGTTGCCTCTGGAGTTCCGGACGCCCTCACCATGGCCAGGAGCCCAGGAGCCCAGGAGCACCAGCAGGGAAGGAGCAGCAGGGAGGTGACACTAACCCTACTGCCCGCATTCCCTCTGTCACACGGCCCCATCCTACAGATCCACCCACCCTACCCCTTCTCCACAGAGGCCCTGTCCACTTCCCACCAGGGGCAGGAGTGGGTGTGGGGGTGGTGCAGTGCAAGTCACCAGGGGACAGGATGTGGCTACTATGCTCTCTTTTCAGTCCACACTGAGCATCTCCTTCACCCCCAGTCCTCTTCTAGCAGAAAGGCCCATCTGGATGGAGGGAACACAGGTGTGTGACCCCTCAGAGGGTAATGGGCTCAGTCCTATGGGTGAAGCTGGGGATGAAAAAGGCTTTGAAAACCACAGCCATCAGTGTGGGCCACGGGGTGGCAGGTTATCTGGGCTGAGAAGTGACTCATATAAAGCTCAAAAATAAAAGAAGGACCAAATTGTTAAAATAAGATCCATAATAAGTGCAACTTTTGCAAATCAAATCAGGGTAACCCTAGTTCCTGCACTGGGTGCCCAGTGTTTCTAGGGACAGTTCCAACCCTGGCAAAGACTTCCTAAGGGGAAGGAGACAGAGGCAAGGCTGGGCTCCTACTCTGGGAGTGGGTTATGTGGCTCTTGACAGGGCTTTCTGAGGCTTTCTAAGCACCTCCCCAGGTTCTTTCATGGGCATTTTGAGGTAGGGTCCTGCTGAATGCGAATGCCACTCAGAGGGCATGCGGTGATCAAAGCCTTTCCTGAGGATGGGTTTGCTGGGGACAGGCTGGTGGGTTGGGGGAGGCTGGCTGCCTAGAAGGGGATGAAAGCAGAGGTGCCCTAAAGGAGAGATTCTGGCACAGAAGGGGGAGACCTGTGTCCTGACTTTACTACTTGATTCTGTAGCTATGGATTTTATTTTTCACTGTATTTGGAGAAGAGAAGGGATGAAAGTTCTTAAAAGACTTTTTTCATGTACTTGGACAACTGGTCAACCAAGGAATGGGCTGTCCCAGAGGCCCTATAGGACCCCTGGTGTCCTGGATGAGTGGACTCTTTAGCAGATGGATTTCTTGGGTGTGAGAGGTGTAGGAGCCTGCAGAGCAATGTTCTGTGACCGGACGGGGGCATACACCCCCAGCTACAGGCAGTCATGTTCCCCATGGGTAGAGGAGGAAGGACCAAGTACTACAGACATTTGTTTTCTTTAAGTAAAAACATTTACGCCTTTAGTTTAGATATGGTCTGCAAAGGGGACAAGACAGGGCTGGCCACATTTTTTCACTGGGACCAGCATTTTCTTGCCCTCTGGGCTTCCAGGAGGTGGAATTCTAGAGGTCAGAGTGGGGTATGAAAGCATGAAGCATCCTCCGAGAGGTTCCCAGATCTCTCCCCAGCTCACTTGAAGGCTGCCAACTTTTCCTCTTTATTTTTTACTCACAAAGCCAAGAATCTGTGTTCTTCCCTTTCCTCCCAGCTCTATTCAGCTCTCTTAACTTCCCACTTCCCAGCCATGCCTTCTTTCCAGAGGGACCGAAAGACATGCTGTCCTGGGGCTGTTATTCTTAGCGTGGGAGGTCAGGTCACAGGGAAAGGGGCCTTTCAGTTCCCAGGCATTTCTGCCAAAAGAAAACAGAAACACCACCACAGAGACTCCGGACAGCCAGGATGGGGGAAGCAGAGATTAGCTGACCAGGGCGTGGGTGAGGTGAGGGTCAGCTTCAAATCAGGGCTTCCTTGTTGGCTTCCCAGGGTATTTTTCTGAATATAGTGGAGCCTATGAGGCAGAGACACCTCTTTCTCCCATTTAAGTCACGTGCTATGAGCAGGAAATAACCAATTTGCTCTCGGGTTCTCGGATATCATTCACAGGGCAAAAGGAGAATAGTCATTTTGGGGACAGGGAAATAAAGAGTGAAGACCCCAGATGAACTACAGCTATGCATACGTCTTAAAATTAGATTTCGGAAAACACTGGGCAGCCCTCTCGATACGAATACCGTCTTTGTGGGTTGAGCTGTTTCAGAAGGGAAGGGCAGGGAAGTCAAGGAAGAGAAGCGAGAGAAACAAGAACAAGAGCAGAATCCAGGAATTCTCTGCATCAGCCTAGAAAACGTGCAAGCAAACATTATCTGGGTGTGGGAGCAGGAGGAGAGAGAGAGGATGGTGTGAGTGTCAGCGCTCAACAAAGGAGGGTGGGTTGGAATCTTTGTCCACCAGAGAGACCTGAAACAAAATGGGTAAGTTGGCCTTGGTCTGCAACACCTCTGAGATGGAGAAAGGAAAAGGAAGAAATGGACAGAACAGAGCAAAGGTTTGGTGTTGAAAACCAGAGAAACACACACAGTTAATCAGCGGGCGCACAAGGGTGAAGGGCTGAGACCTAAAGGAACCCTGTCAACCGCCTGGCTGTGCACCCCTGGTCACCGTTTCTCCCGGATTTCTTCGTACATGTGCAGACAGAAGGCACAACCCCCTCCTTCTTGACCACAGCCCCCCTCCGCCCATGGCTCCACTGGACTGGCATTGGCTGGGCTCTGTTGGAGTTAATGCCTCGTGCCTCACACTTGCCCTCAGCAGGCTGTGCTACTGCAGGCTTTAGACTGACATCTCTGTTTGCTACCTGGGGGGCTGCAGAAACCAGCCAGGTTCCTTGTCGCCAAGAGCTCCTGTGCACCCAGCCCTGGGGGATTTCCGCAGAGCTGGAATGCAGCGGGTGAGGGCACATGTCTGGGGGCAAACAGGGTCCCTTTAAGAGGCAGCTCTTCACCCTGACCCATCCTCCCACCGTCCTGCCCTTGGTGCCCAGAGCCCCTCAGTCCTCCAGCTGGACCATGATGACAGTTTCAGGTCCAGCTTTCGGGCCTCCGTCCCCATTGTCCCTTTGTCCCCTCCTCCCACTATTTCAACAGCCCCTTCCTCCCACCTGGACCACACCCTGCCCAGAAACAAGGCCCAGGTCCTCCCTGCTGGTCCCCAAGTCCCCAGGTGGTTGGGTCCTAGGAGGACTACTTTTCCCAACGCTCTCTGGAGTGTAAGGGCCTGATGCTGTCTCCTCTCTCTTCTCTCTGTTTTTGTCCACCCCCTCGGTTGCTGGAAACCATTAGTAATAGGGGTTTTAAGGCTGTCATGGGGAAGGGAGGGTGGGGAAAAAATCATACACATCTTACAAACTCAGTCTGACTCAGAGCCTGGTTACACCTGCTACCCCTTATTTCTCTGGTGACTGTGTCCCAAATGGTTGAGAAGTAAGGGGTTGGAGAAAGGGTTTCCCTGGCTCTCCTTGAAGTGGCAAACCAAACCTCTTACCGTCCAGCTCCTCAGAGCCACGCAGGGCGGGCTGCCCGGAAGAGAAAGTGCTTTTGCAGCTGGAAGCCTTGCCCTCGCCATCCCCCAATCCCACAGGTTGAGTGGATTTCTCCCTTCCAACTCCCACTCTGGAGATGTGTTCCTAAGATGGGCCTCTCCTCTGGCCATCCCAGGGCAGATCCTGTGTGCACCCCAGGCTCCCAGTACTCAGGCCTGAGTGTCGCAGCACCTCCACTCACTGATAGGCGTGGGCTGAGAAAATGGACACCAAATTGATACTGACAACAGAAAATCATTGCTGGGGAGGAACAACTGCTGCAAAAGCATCAGGGGATGCATTTCCCACGCACAGGAACTGTGGATTTTCTTCCATTTTGGTTATCCACGCCCTGATTTGGCTCCACTGTTGGAGATATGCCAAGTTGAAAGAGGCTGCATACTGGTTAAAAGCAGGATCTCTGGAGGCAGATCTGGGTTCAGACACTACCTCTGCCACTGACTAGCTGGGTAGCCTTGAACAAATACCGTAACTTCCCTATGCCACTGTTTCCACACCTAGAACATGGGATAAAGCAGAGCTGAGGTGAGGGTGAAAGGAGACCGTGCATCCAAAGCACTCAGAACTTGCCGTTTCTTCTGCTCCCACCCACAAGGCCCGTGTGTCCTGACGTTTCATTGCTTTCTTCTGGTCCCAGATACTGTGTCTTAACTGTGGGGCCATGGTCCAGTGGTACTTGCTGGCTGGAAAATGCCTACCTCCGGGGGTTCTCTGCTTTTTGGGGACAAGACACGCCCAACTCCCAGTGGGAAAGGGATGGGATGAAAGAAATCATGGGCCTGTGTAAGAAATCGTGGGCCTCTTGCCAACCAGAGCCGCACTTCCCAAGCCCTCTGTTTGCAATCGCTTAACAAGAAGTAACCGGAGTCCAGAGTCCAGAGGCTTCCACCTCATTACAGCTTCAAGGGCCATTTCAAGAATCTCATCATCACTGGTCGGCTGGAGATTAAGCTTTCTGGAAGGCAGGTAATCATAATCTGATTATTAACCACACTAGCACCAGCCCTATGTCTTGCATAGGGTTAATGTAAGGACCAATACCTGGGAAAGTATTTTGAAAAAATCCTTTAATATCTATTCTTTATATTGACCCTATCTGGCCTCCTTGGGGATAGGTGTTCCGGATGTGTGAATGTTCCAGAGAGAGGATGCCTGGCCCTCTAATGACCAAAATCTTTGAATTTCTACCTTTGTAAAAAAAGTATTCACTTTAAAGACAGGGTCTCTCTGTGTTGCCCCAGCTGGAGTGCAGTGGTATGAGCACAGCTCACTGTGGTCTCAAACTCTTCAGCCTCCCAAGTACTACGCCCCTCTAATTGTTTAACTTTTTGGGGAGATGAGGTCTTGCTATGTTGCCCAGGCTGGTCTAGAACTCCTGGCCTCAAGTGATCCTCCTGTCTCCGCCCTCCAAAGTGTTAGGATTACAGCTGTGAGCCACTGTGCCCGGCCAGCCACTGTCATTATTTAGCAGCATTGCTCTGCCTAGTGAGGTAGCAGTCACAGGTTCTATTTTGGGTGTGGGACAAAGCCTAGGTGTGTGAAAAGAGGAAGGAGGAAGCTGAAGGTTCTGGAATCTTGAGTTTTCCTTTAGTCTGTCTCTCAGGCCTTTTCTGCCCATCCTCCAGGTCACTAGTATTCAAACTCTCCGGAATGAAATGTGGCTGATACCGTTTGAGATTGGTGACAGGGTGCAGGCTGTCACGGCTGCATTTTGTAAGACTGGAGGTCATGTAGACAATGAACTGCTAGGTTCTTAGGAAGCACTCTTCCCACCGGGGAAGGCATAGGCCACTCTTCTTTAATCGAGAGGGGCGGCGGCAGGGGCCCCGTTTTCTGTCTCTGCTACAGGAGAGCTGTGAGGGGACTGCTGTTGAAGCGGTGATGGGTGCATGCCTTTGCCTTTGAATTCCGGATCCTTAGCTTCTTCTCTGCCCAGAGCACAGGCCGCCCTGCCATCTCCTCAGAGGCAGCACCAGCTTTCCATCAGGCTGGCGGCAAGAAGGCGTCCATGAGGAATTGCGCACACCTTTCACTCCTCACCTGGGGTGGTGCTGTCAGTCTTCGGCATTTGGAGGGCAGAGGTGCTGTCACTGCTGTAACTCATTTCTCTTCTCTGTTCCTTCCTGCCTGCCTTCCTTATCTGCCCGAAGAAACACAGGGGAGGCAGCCAGCTCCTGAGTGCCCCGGCCCTGTGGGGAAGCTGACTCTGAACACCTGGTTTCCCCTCCTAGGACACATGGGGCACGGAGCGCGCTGGCTGGAGGGGCTGCAGGACTTCGGGCTGGATTAGAAGTGGGGCTGCTGAGATTGAGACGGAGAGTGGAAAAGGACAAAGGGTCCTCTGAAGGGCCCCTGCAGACAGGGTTAGGAACATCAGTCAGCAAGCAGCTGGAGGCTGCCAAGGTGGGGCGGGGCTGAGGGAGGAGCAACAGATGGCTTCACCAGACCTAGGGAAGGGGGTCCTTGCAGGAGAGCAGAGGTCCTGCTTGAGTGAGCAAGCACTGGAGAGAGTGCAGGTGTGCCAGGCAGGGGGCTGGGCAGAGGTGGCTGTGAGGGAGGGAGCCGTGCCCAGTTCCTGGAAACACTGATCGTTTCTGGGTCCCAGAAATGAGAGCTGAATGAACCAGGGAGAGGAGCTGGGTCCCACTGGCAGCTGGCGGTAGTGGCAGTGAAGTCTCAGTGCGTGTCTATGTGTCTATGCAGAGTTGATCCCATTGAATATCAGGAAAACAATGGTAACCGACACCAAGCAGAGATAATATAAATTGTATTACACCAGGATGCCATTTAGACATAACAGTAATCATGGAAATTAGTGGCGCCTAATGGAGAAGGCATAACTGGAGCACAGAGCTGCCAGCAGCCTGGGAGGAGGTGGGGATTTCTGCCCTCCTCTGTCCGCTCCCATCCTGTGATGTGTTAATTCAGAAGCACCGCAAGACACACTCTGCACGGCCAGCTTGAGACCTACTTGGACTAGGGCAGGAGTGGGCAGAGGGCCGGGTGCCTGCCTCATGAGAGGACCCCAGGTGGGTGGAGGCGAGGGGGGCTGCTTTCCTATTTGCAGGAGGAACACACACTCCTGAAAATGCAGACTTTTAACTGGACACTTTCTGCTCCCATTTTTCTTTGGAATTAAGGCTTTTCCTCCCCAGGACATTTTTGAAGGCCTTCGTCCATTTATTTACTCATTCATTTATTTATCTCATCAACACATAATAAGCACTTACTAGAGGCCTGTAACTAAGCAAGGCTTGGGCATACAAACATGAATCAGCCTCCCGAAGCCTGCCATCTTCCCTGCCGGGAGCAGATGAAAATATGGGGTTATTGGTTAAGCTCCCTTTGGGGGCCTCAGGAGGCTCTTTTTCTGCCTCAGTTTGCACCTGGGTAGATTGGGGGATCCCAATAGCTGCCTCGCACTACTCATGCTGGAATAAATGAGCCGTTTTCTGCAAAGGTGCCTTCAGGACTAGGGTGCTGAATCAACGCCTCCTTGGAGAGGGGCAAGGCTGGGCAGACACACGGCCATGCACAC
Organism: Mandrillus leucophaeus; assembly: GCF_000951045.1. Classification (NCBI taxonomy): domain Eukaryota; kingdom Metazoa; phylum Chordata; class Mammalia; order Primates; family Cercopithecidae; genus Mandrillus; species Mandrillus leucophaeus. Next base: position 2,982,428 of record NW_012108585.1, on the reverse strand, counting down.
CGGCAACTTTAAGCTCAAATGAACAGCACCAACCATGCACTCTGAGGAAAGGCAGGCAAGACACAAGTAGCATCAGGTGTGGCTGGAATAAGGCGGAGCAATCTCCCCTTTGCTGCATGAGGGCTTGGATCTGTGGCAGCCCTCAAAACCTCCTGCCTGCCTAGAACTCCTTCCAGTCCAATCCAGGGGACCAAGGCCATGGACAGAGCTTTCCAAACCCCGATCAGAGAGGTCCCTTCCTGCTCAGCACTCTCGGAAAGCTCCCACAGCCCATCCTGTCACCCCTGCCCTGTGGCGTCTCTAACTTAGCGGGCCAGTGCTCCTCTGCCAGGGGATCTGGCCAGCAACCTGCATCCACACTCTTGAACAAGCTGTGAATAAAATGATAGACTGCCTTCACTTCCCACAGTGAGCCTCGGGTTGTGCAGGCAGGTTACCTAACCTCTCTGCCTCAGCTTCCCTACCTGCAGCATGGGAATAACCAGAGTACTTGCCCTTGTAGGGTTTTTATTTTATTTTATTTTTAGAGACAGGGTTTAACTCTGTCATCCAGGCTGGAGTGCAGTGTTGCAATAATATTTCATTGCAGCCTCCACCTCCTGGGCACAAGAGATCCTCTTGTCTCAGCCTCCCAAGGAGCTGGGACTACGAGTGTGTGCCACTGTACCTGACTAATTAAAAAATAGATTTTTTTTTTTTTTTTTTGTAGAGATAGGGTCTTGCCCAGGGTGGTCTGGAACTCCTGGGCTCAAATGGCTCTCTGGCCTCGGCCTCCCAAAGTGCTGGGATTATAGGTGTGAGCCACTGTGCCTGGCCCCCTCGTAGGGCTTTGTGAGAATGATATGAGTTCATACCTGCCCTGTCTGGCACCGAGAAAGTGCTGACTGGTTGCTGCAGTTGCTACTATTACTGTCGTTGTTGGAGTTCTTGCTGAGAGGCTACGTTCCTGCACACCCACAGCCTCTGTGCCTGAGAAGGTCCTTCCTGCCTCTAAGTCAGGCTGGCCCAGCGCAGGGCCAGAAGCACTGGCAGCACCTTGGGCTTCAGTGGGTTGGGTTACCGCCGACGCACCCGGTAGGTCTGGGAATCCCTCTTCTTCCTACCAGCCCGGCGTGTTCCAGTTTCTTTCCCTGTGGCAGGGCCGGGGACGGAAACCACAGTGTACTTTCCCACCGGGCTTTTTTACACAGTGTGAATAATTTTCTACATTAAATAATTAAATGTAGTAGCTAATACTACCCTTCCCACACAAAGGCTTTATGCAAGTCATATAATTATTTTTTATCCTTCATAGTGACTTTTAAGCTCTCCAGCACCAGGCAGGAGAGAAGCCTGTCACAATGTTGCAACAATATGCAAATCCCTGGGTGCAGAGCCACAGCGGGGAAGGTCCTCCTGGCAAAGCTGGGGCCTGCCTGTTTAAGGAGCGCTGCGTGGTACCAGGTGCCCCGTGGGCACTCTGCAAATAAATAATAATCAGGGGAATGCAGGAGCTGGGCCCACACAGCTTTGGTCTCTGAATTCTGTGCCGATGGCGAAGGCTGGGGCGAGAGTTGCTGCATTTCATCCCCAGATGCTGCCCTTCTTTCTCGGTCCCTTTTCTACTCCTTTTAACGCATTTCTCCACCTTGGGGTTTCTGTGGACGGTGGCAGACACTGCAGTTTCTCAACAGATTGGATAAATAGGTTTCATCTAAAAGTCACTAAGAGGCTGAGTCAGCCAGCCTGAGGCTACGTGTGGATTCCTAGCGAGGGGGTGACACTGGCCACCACGGGGCGCTGTGGAGCTCTGTGGGGACATGGAGTATACAGTAGGTGGGGAGACTGTTCCAAAAAGAAGAGCATTGGGTCCAGAAAGGACTGAAGACCTAGCCCAAGAGAATGTCTAGGTTTCCATAGGATTTTTGAAATAAAATTCTTGCTTGCTCTTCAAGTTTTTCAATGTGAATATTCCAGGTTAGTGAGGAAATGCAGTCATACAATCCAAGATATGGTCATATTTCTAGTGGCACTGTTATCCTCGCTGAGCCTCGGCCACTGGCCAGCCACCGAAGACTCCCCCACTATCAGTGTCACTGAACATCACCCATGAAAGGGGCTCCTCGGATAAATATTTCCCAAACACGACACAGGGCCCAAGGATGCCCCTTCGCTGGGCCGAACCCTCCTTCGGCATCCTCAGTCCCACCCACTAAATGTCAGTTTTACCTCCCCGAATCATGGGGATGCCCCTACGGATTTCCAGAACCGTGTTCTGTAGAACACTAGGTCTGTGGGGGTGTTAATCGGCATTACAAACAACCAGTGAAACAAAACAAACCCCCAAACAAGGACCCCATCCTCCAATAAGCCTGGGAGGGTTGAATTTCAGAACTTTGGCCTGGGGTAGTCTCAGGGCCCTCTGCGCTGAACTGTCTGAGCACACTTAAGCCAGAATTTCCCTGACCTGGGCGGCCATGCTGCTGAGTCCTGCTGAGCATGGCACGATGCCCGCTCCAAAGCCACCGTCTTTGCCTTCTAGCTCTGCCTTCTTTTCCAGCGGACCACCCCAGAGAGTGACAAGCTCTTGTGGTGGGTGGAGAACTGAAGGGCGTGTCCTCGCTGGATGCTGGAGCTTGTGAGCCAGGGGCTGGAGTCACTTTTGCAAGGAGGGGCACCCCAGAGGAAGCTGCTTGTCTTTGGTTGGCCTTCATTCAGTGACAGTGACAGAGATGACAGGCACACGGTGTTACTGTGCTAGCATCTGGAAGGCAGTCAGTGTGGATGCCACCAAGAGACAGTCCTGCTCGAAGACTAACAAGTCTTGCTAGAGGGATGAGACGTTTCCATCAAGAGCTCTGATTAAATGCCAGAAAAGAGAAAAGGGTGCTCTGGGAGCTCAGAGGCAGTGGAGACTGCTTCTAGCCAGGTTGATCTCGGAAGGCAGCTTGAAGGATGCAGCACTGGAGCCCGGCCTGGAAGTCCAGCATAGGGTGTTTAGGAAAAGGTGAGGCGTGACCCAGAGCATGGGTGGCCCTGAACAGGAGACGAGGGCTGGAGGACGGGGCCGGCCAGAGCAGCTGCCTCTGCGGACAATGGGGAACCACAGAGAGGCTCATGGGGACACTCAGGACGAAGCAGAACCGTGAGGAACAGCGAGGTTTCTGCAGAGACCCAGAGAGGCTACGGCAGGGGAGGCAGAGGAGAGGAGGGATGGGAGGGAGAATGCCAGGCAGGAGCCAACAGTCTCGATGTTTGAATGTGACCCAATCACAGCCACTTTCCTTTCATCCCAAATGCTAAACCCTTGTCCCACTAGACTGCCACTGTTTTTTTTACTTCAGTCAGCATCTTAGACTGTTCTTGAATACCTGCCCAAACAGCAGGCCTGAACGCAGAGCACTGAATGACCAAGCCCTGGGCTCCTGCAAAAGATTTCAAGCCTTTCCCTGTACACTGAAAGACTACATAGAGATGCACATGTCTTCCTCAAAAGTGACTCCAAGAGCAGGGCATTTCTGGCTGTGGTCAGGGTTATCCCCACGAGGCTGAGAACAGCCACGGGCCCTGAAGATCTGCCCTGAGGCCCCACAGAAGGCCCACCAGGAGACGGAACACTGAGCCGGCCAGACTTCTGAGCCTCAGGCTGCCCTGACCACTGTAGGGACGGAACACAGGTGAGGTGGCGGGTGGTGGGCAGAGCGAGGAGAGAGGAAAGATTGTGGAGGAAAGAAAAGAGCTGTAAGAGAACGCTTGTCCCTAGCTTCAGCACTGGACTGGGGGCGGGGTATACTCCCCCATTATCTGAGATTTTTATAGCAAAGAACCTCGTAGCCAAAGAGAAGTGCAGAAGGTCTGTCTTGGAAATTCCTTTTATGGAATCACGAGGCCTGTAAATTCAATTCTGCACAGCTGGGAAAAGGAGAAGGCCCTGGTTCTGTCGCAAACATGTCCAGCAAGGTCTGGGAAGGCCTGGCTTTTGAGCTCCTCCAGGGCAAGGATTTCTAGTATGGGAGAAGGAGGGGCACAGTCAGGGACATCTGTGATGCTCAGGAAGGGAAGACGTGGGCGAGGGCAAAGGTGCACACTGAAGACCCCAGATCAAATTATGCAATCCCCCACTGAATGACCCATCCCTGTGGTTTCCAAGGACAGTCAGAGGAAGTCCACACCCCTCACTGTGGTCCTGAAGGGCCTGTGCGCACTGGCCTCTGTCCAGCCCTTTTCACGTCACCCTCTGGACAGCAGGGCAGCGTTCTGGCCTCCCTCTGCCTGCCCGCTGTTTCTAGAAGGCTTCTTGGCAGCTGGCTTAACTCATCCCTGCTCTTATCCTGGGAAATGATATTTTCTTCTCCACCCCTCATTTCAGCTGGCTCTTGGCCTCCAGACCCCTTTCCTTCTCCTTCCTCTCCTCTCTCCAAGTTTCCTTCCAATTCTGCACGTTCTCCAGCACTTCTCCCAGGACGTGATTCTGGACAGGATTCTTGGAGTTTCTATCTTCAGAGGGAATAGACGGCGCTGACTCCTAAAATACATCTCCAGCCCAGATCGCCTGTCTGAATTCCAGATTTTCACAGCCTACGTGACATTTTCTAACCTAATATATCCCCACATTCTCACTTTAAATTGGTTTCTTCCTGTTCTTCTCTATGTCAGCAAATGACACCACTCTTCCATCCACTCAGGGAAAGCCAGGAACCCCGGAGCCGTCTCTGATTCCTGTTCCTCATCCTCACATCCAGTTCACCATCCAATGATGTCATGACTCTGCCCCCCTCGCTCCGTCGCTTCCATGGCCACCTGCCTTCCCAGCATCGGGCTCCTTGCTGCCCCCCATCTCACCACACCAGTCATTTGTCAATGAGCAGCCAGCATGCTGGTTAAAAAATGGAAATCAGATTATATAATCTCCCTACTGAATGGCCCATCCCTGTGGTTTCCAAGGACAGTCACAGGAAAGTGCACACCCCTTACTGGGGTCCTGAAGGGCCTGCGGCTCCAGCACAGTCCTTTTCACCCTCGCTCTCGGTTTCCAGAATGAGCTGAGCTTGCCCCTGCCTCAGGGTCTTTGCTCTTCCTTCTGCCTGAAATGCTCTACTTCTGGCTCCTTTTCAGCCTCCAGGGCTCAGCACAAATGCTGCCTTCCTGACCTCCTTGCTTTAAACAGGTGGCTCTTCACCCACACTCTTCCGTTTCCCCACCCCGGCCCTTACCCCATCTGAAACCTTTGTTTACTGTGTATTGGTGTGTCCTGCACTACTCTGTGAGCCCTGTAAAGATGGTACTATGCTTCCACATCATCACTGAGGCGCTCAGGAACTACTTACAGAAAGAAAAGATGGAAAAGGAAGTACGGATAAGGGGAAGTTACAGAGGGGTGCATTTTAATTCAGTATAAAGAAGGATTTCCGACAGAGCTACCTCTAGAAACAAGGAGACTCGGATGGCAGAAAGCAGGACGGTGTAGAGATTTCTGCATTCAGGGAAGCTCAATGGTCTGGATCTTTTCTGACACGAATATTCTGACTTTCTTTTCCCGGCTCATAATTCTCATTCATCCATTCAGGCATCAGACTTTCACTGAATGCCTCTCATGGCACAGAGATGAACATGAAACAGCTTCTGCCATTGATGAATTTGGCAATTTTTGTGTCCCCAATGTGTAAGTCTTCCCACTGCACATATGTGTGCAAACACATGCATGTGAGTGTGTAGCAGGCTTGTTTCCCTTTCCTGAGCCCACCTGTCAGCTGACTGCCCCCTCTCCTGAAAGTGCTTGTCAACTCAGATTTGGAAACAAAATCCAAAGGTCCAAAGCAATCTAGGGAATGCAGGGGCCACAGAGAGAATGGCTGAATGGGAGGGAAGGGCGGCAAGGGGCCTCGGAGAAGGCGGCAGGACGCAGGAGTGGAGTGAACACTTTTCATTGCAGAGGGTGGTCACTCGAGAATGGCTTTCTTTCTTTCTGTCTCGGATCTTCTTAGAAGGAAGACAGCTAACATTTACCGAGGGCCCACTGAGTGCACAGCAACAACCTGGCCTGTCCACATTTCCTGTTTTAATGGGGTTGTTGTGGAAAGAGTGGCTTTTGAGTCACCTAAACCCGCAACAGAATCCCAGGATTTTTACCACGATTAAATGCATTCCTATTTGTTAAGGTGCTTAGAGCAGTGTAGGGTGCATACTAAGCAGGATGGTGGTTGTTACAAGCTAACAATAACAACAAAAAGCCAGCTCTGGACTCCTTACCTAGCCTTTCTCTGACCTCCAGTTTCTTCAGATGTAAAATGGAAGGCTATAATATTCGTCTTATGGATTGAATGAGATGAGGAAAGTAAAATATCTAGCTTCATGTCTGGTTCTTCATTGACAATATATGCTGTTTGCTTCCCTCCAGTGCTTCTAAATGTTACCTGAGCTCAGGTGTAGGCATTGATACCAAATGGGTCAATGCGTTTATTGACTGCTTCTTTTTATTTTTTATTTTTTTATTTTTATTTTTATTTTTTTGAGATGGAGTCTTGGTCTGTTGCCCAGGCTGGAGTGCGGTGGCGCGATCTCGGCTCACTGCAAGCTCCGCCTCCCAGGTTCACGCCATTCTCCTGCCTCAGCCTCCTGAGTAGCTGGGACTACAGGCGCCTGCCACCTTGCCCGGCTAATTTTTTTGTATTTTTTAGTAGAGACGGGGTTTTACTGTGTTAGCCAGGATGGTCTCGATCTCCTGACGTTGTGATCCGCCTGTCTCGGCCTCCCAAAGTGCTGGGACTACAGGCTTGAGCCACCGCGCCCGGCCGACTGCTTCTTTTTAAGTTGAAATATGAATGTCAGCTGACAGGGAGGTTTCCTAGTGAAATGAGAGGGTGAACTGGGGACGCTACAAGTCCCAAGAGTGGGCCAAAGTCGCCCCAGGCAAGTGTGGCCTTACCTACCTGCTTGTACTCATGATTCGTCCCCGGCACCAAGCATACCGCCTAGCATGTGAGCTGCTCCACAGAATATTTTGGGGGTTGTTGGTGAACTTTAGCCTGCAGCAAAACACTAGCCAAGTCGCACGAACAAAGAGTTCTTGAAATAAAGACTATGAAGAATGGCAAGGCCTAGGCACCGAGAAAGAGAGGGAATGGTGAAAAACCGAGCTGAAGGCTTGAAAAGCCGACTAATGGGTTGCATTAGCCACATGAAAGGGGAGTGATAGTTTAGATGCTGGTAGCATGGTTGATGCTTGCACAACCCAACTTCAAGGATGCATTAAGATGAGCCTTAAAGTTATTTTATGGTGTGAGGCGGACGTCAGACTGAAGGGATAGAATACATGGGCTCAGGATGAAAGATGCCAGAATACCAATATTACAAAAGGGCCCATTTAAAATGGTCACGGGCAAGAGGGCACACCCAGGCTGGAGGTGAAGTTCCTTGATGCTGAGTTAGAGAGCTGGGTGCAGACTCCCCAGGCAGAGGGATCCGGCTGAGTTTCATCTGAATGGCACTTTCCCTGAAGCCTTCATTCCTCTGTAGAGATGACCTCACTCAGTCTCACCACAGTATGCTAAGGCAGTCTTCCTACTGTACGGAGAAACAGACATGGAAGGAACAAGTGCTTGTAGGAAGCTCTTCCTGTCCTGTCTGCTCAGCCCTGGCTTCTTCAAGGTGATGCTGAGGTGGGATCTAGGCTTCCTGGGTCTCAATCTACTAGAATTTCCTCTCTGGGTGGGATCTGGGGGCAGCAGATGATGAAGCGAAGAAATGAAGCAAACTATATTTTGTAAAAATTAAAACTTCACAAAAATTACTGCATCATGCAGAAGTACATGGCCAGTTTAAAACAGTTGGAAGAGGATGATGCCTGGAGAGTGGCACAGGTGGAGGCAGAGGTCAAGTTGGAGAGAAAGTACATTTCAGCCGGCAATGTCATTACTGCCAAAAACATGACTGAAAAACAAACCAAGATTCCCAGAAGATTCTCAGCTTTCGAAAAGAGGAAGGGGCCCCAGTGTGCATCCTTGCCTCCTGGCCATCCCACTTTCGCCTTCCTTCTCCTGGTCCTTGACTGAGCTTTTAAGAACAAGTTCTGAAATGTCTCTCAACAGTCCATGGAAGAGTATGTGGACACTGGCATCTTTCCTGCCTCCGGGGGAAGGCTCAGCTCAGGCCGGATGGATTTAGGCCCGCAGGGTTCCCCTGGCCCCTCAGGTAGACACATTGGTGCCTTTAGAAGAATTCTGGCTCTGGCATTCTTCCCACTGCCCCTGCCCTGACTGCCCCAGGGCTCCAGTGGGGCAGTTTGGGGCCTTGTGGCCTTTGCCACACCACCTCTCCTTAGGCTGGTGAGCCGCTGCTCTGACACAGGCTCATGCACTCTCTTCTCCTGTGGCTGTTTCTGTCGCCACTGGCAACCTTCAGGAGCCTGTTTTTTGTGTGCCATCTGCTTGCCTCCTCCCGGGGGCAGAGAACACGTCTGATTACCATCCAGACTGACACCCTGGCCTGGGCAGGAAAAGAGGCCTGGCTTACAGTTTGTAAGGTGGTTTCTCTTCCCTTGTTCAGACAAGCAGATCTGACCTTTGACTTGGGGGCCGAGTTGTCTGCTGGGGGTGCCCTCCCAACTTCTCCACCTGCCAGGGGAATGTCAGAATCTGGTCCCTTTCCTGGGAGCGGCTCACTCCTGGAACCAAAGACTCCAACACTAAAACAGGAGGTCCACACCTGAGCATTCTGGACCCTCAGCCTCTGAAGTCCCCTTGCATCTGCACAGGGTATGGATGCCCCTGGAGAACCCCAAGCTGGCTGGGGGAGGGACCACAGCATCTTCAGGTCATGTGACAAAAGCTATCTACCCAAAGAGGCCATGCTGAATCTAAAGAACAGAAGTTTCTAGACACGGACAGAGCTGACAGAGCAGATGAGAAACTGGGCTGTTGGTTCTCTGTGGAAGCAAGTGTTCTTCCCCAGGCACCCACCTCCCCATTCCAACTTTCCCTCGCCCATCCATATGCGAACCTAGAGCCCCAACCCAGCTCTCATCAGTGCCTTTTGACACAAGCCCAGTGAAAACAAGGTGGCTGGTGACGACCTTTCCATTTGAGCCACATCCTCCGGGTATCCCCAAAGATTTCTCCCCTCCGCAGGGCCTGTGCCCACCTACGTCAGGGCCAAGAATCATTCCCACGAGCAGAAACCAGTCCTAAGAACAGCAGAGCCTGCAGAGAAAAGACTGCTCTGGAAGCCACGGGATCTCTGGCCCCACATGGGCACACTAGATACGAGGAGGGCTGCCTCTGGGTGTGGAAAGTCCAAGGCCAGCAATAGCCTCTGTCAGCTCAGAGCCTTCACAATGCAGAGCAGGCTGGTTTTGGCACAGGAACTCCAGGGTGGCCGCCACTAGGAGGACCATTCCAGAGCCTCCTGGCTCTCCCTATAGCTTAGCTGGCACCTGTGCCAGGGAGACCGGGGCAAGGCTGGCCCAGAGCTGTGCTATGAAGGGTGGCCCCAGTGAGAGCCAGCATTTGACCTCCAGGGTCCTGCGCAGCTCTGGTTCTGGCAGCATCTCATTCACCAGGCTACCGACTAGTCCGGACTCATCCCTCACCCTCGTTTAGGGAAGTGGCCAGGGCCTCGTTCACGGATTCCTCAGGACAACAGGCGGGGGACCGAAGAAACCTCTCTTTCTGTCTCTCTACTCTCTGAGAAGCAGCCAAGGCCAAGGCTTCACTGCCTTCATTTCCTCTTTCCTGAAAGATAACGGGGGCTTCAAAGAAGCCCCCAAAGCAGACAAGACTGTGGCAACTGAACTACTGCCCTGTTCTTAGCTGATACTCTGAAAATGCCAGCCACATCCTCTGTGTGTGGGGACAGGCAGGAGCCACAGCCCCAGACGACTTACATGGCTGTGGTAAGGCCTGCCGGGCCCAGCAGAGACCAGCGGGCAGGGCAAGGGCGTCGGCAGGAAGGCTGGAGAGGAGCCGTGGTGAGGAGGCTGTCCCCACTTTGGAAGTGGCATGGAGGCCACGAGGTGGCAAGTCTGGCCAGCAGCTGGACAAGGCTCTGCACCCCAGAGGGGATCAGCTAAGAACCCGGAGGGGCTCAGGGCTCTCAGATTTCAGGGTCACTAGGGCAGTAAAATGCGAATGGGGAAATCTAGACAGAAGTCCAATCGACTGTGGAAAAGAGTGTCTGGATGCCCCACGGCTCACCGGAACACACGCTATGGGGGCCCGCAGCGGCAAGACTCACTGGGTGGGAAAGACTCTGCAGGGAAAGGGCCTGGGTGCTCGCAGCGGCCACTGGCTGGGGAAAGCCAGGGATGGCTGGGGTAACTGATAGTGGGAGAAACTCACTCGGGCCAGGACGAGAGACTGTCTAACGCAGTCAAGAGGGGCTCCATTATGTATGTGTCACCTTCTGGCAGAAAATCACCAGAAGAAAGGGTAGGGGGGATGAGAGAAACCATGTGGCTTCATGAAGCTGAAGCAACCGGGCTGAGGAGGCCCAGACAGAAAGAGGAGAGTGGAGACTGGGAACCGGTGGGAAAGGGGCCAGGCCTCCTGAGGTTTCAGCTGCTTATTCAAGAAAGCAAGGGTTGTTTGATTTTTCCTTGTAAATTTGTTTGAGTTCTTTGCAGGTTCTGGATATTAGCCCTTTGTCAGATGAGTAGATTGCATCAAAAAGTGGGCGAAGGATATGAACAGACATTTCTCAAAAGAAGACATGCATACAGCCAACAGACACATGAAAAAATGCTCGTCATCTCTGGCCATCAGAGAAATGCAAATCAAAACCACAATGAGATACCATCTCACACCAGTTAGAATGGCGATCATTAAAAAGTCAGGAAACAACAGGGAGAAATAGGAACACTTTTGCACTGTTGGTGGGACTGTAAACTAGTTCAACCATTATGGAAAACAGTGTGGTGATTCCTCAAAGACCTAGAACTAGATGTACCATATGACCCAGCCATCCCATTACTGGGTATATACCCAAAGGATTATAACTCATGCTGCTATAAAGACACATGCACACATATGTTCATCGCGGCACTATTCACAGTAGCAAAGACTTGGAATCAACCCAAATGTCCATCAGTGACAGATTGGATTAAGAAAATGTGGCACATATACACCATGGAATACTATGCAGCCATAAAAAAGGATGAGTTTGTGTCCTTTGTAGGGACATGGATGCAGCTGGAAACCATCATTCTCAGCAAACTATCACAAGAACAGAAAACCAAACACCGCATGTTCTCACTCATAGGTGGGAACTGAACAATGGGATCACTTGGACTCGGGAAGGGGAACATCACACACCGGGGCCTATCATGGGGAGGGGGGAGGGGGGAGGGATTGCACTGGGAGTTATACCTGATGTAAATGACGAGTTGATGGGTGCTGACGAGTTGATGGGTGCAGCACAGCAACATGGCACAAGTATACATATGTAACAAACCTGCACGTTATGCACATGTACCCTAGAACTTAAAGTATAATAATAATAATAAATAAATAGAAAGAAAGCAGGGCATCAGAAGGGCCAACGAGTGCCTTCACTCTGGGTCCACTCTCCCCTCTGGACCATTCTCAGGATGGGAGAAAACCGAAAAGGGAGATTGAGACTTTGATTCCAGAGAGCTGCCAGGGTCAAGGCCTCTCCAGCATCCTCCTCTCAGGGAGGTGAGTACCGGCTGCTCCCTGTGTGGGCTGGCTCCAGCTGAGGGGCAGAGGCGAGTCTCAGCTGCTTCACCCCTCCATGGTCCAGGTGGGAGCTTGTGGGGAGGGGACGAGTTAGGAGCCTTCCATGGGGTGAACCCCTGCCTTCCTGGGCACACCAGGTTCCACTGAGGAGGAGAGGCCTGGAGCCCAGCCTCTCACTCACTGCCTCCTGCAGCTCCTCCTCCCCCAGTGCCCTTGCTGAGACATCCTCGACAGCAAACCTCAGGCAACTAAGTGACATCATCACTCCCACTAACAGCAGCTGACAGTGGAGTAGCTGAGACAGACACTGCTTCCCGCGCCAGGCTCCTGTGCATTGCCTCCTTGGTGACGTCGGAGCTGCCCAAAGGGGCTGAAGCCTCAGGACCACCCAGCCTCATCCTGTTGGCCATAAAGGATTTGCGGTGCGGCTCCCTCTTCTGCCATTCTCACCTCCAGCAAAGTGCAATTGGGAGTTTTAACTGGAATGGTATTGAGCCTATGGATCAGTTTGAGGAGAAATGATACCTTAATAATATTGAGCTTTCCAATTCAGGAACGTGGCAGATGTCTTCAGTTATCAGCTTTTCTTGAATTCCTTTCAATTTTATCATTTTCTCTGTAGAGATCTTAGTCATTTCTATTAGACTTTTTCCCTAGACATTGCATATTTTTCAGTTCAAATCTATGAGTATCTTTAAAATTTATTTTCCTGTCTTTGCTGACAAGCATCAGTTCATGATAGAACAATCCAGTTATTTAATTACCTTCAGAATATTCCAGGCAGCACTTTTCATGCTGCCCAACCTGGTCCTGCACCATCGTGTGGGGCGCAGGGGACATCCGGTTATCTCCAGGTCGTGGCCTCTCCCTTCTATGGAAGGAGGTCCTTCTGGATCACTGTTCACTGTTCAAATCAATGCTGCCATGATTCACCTCACTCTCTTCAAACCATCCCCGCAGGTTCCTGAGGCTTTGTGGGGGACCAACTCAATCTAAACTGGTTTATGTTGATCCCTAGTTTCTTTGTGTGATTTTTTTAAATGTGTGAACAGAGTATGAATTTAAGGAGTGGGATGGTTAGATTTTAGGCAGGGACTTACTTGAGTAAATTTATTTTCTATGGAGTGGTGAGGAGAACACACAGAAATGAAGAAATTGGGAACATCCATGACCATGAAAACAATGAAAGAATGAAGCAAGAATGTAAGTGGAATGGCTGATGGAACAACCAACCAGCCAGTTGCAGAGACGAAACATAAGCAGTGACAACTTCTGACTGTCTTTGACATCCTTGGTTCCTAGCCGTCCTTTCACAGCAAATGCTGATGCTCATCTGGGTCATACACAAACAGCATGCCAGTGAAATAAAAAGTGCAGCACGGAGTCCTAGTTAATGGTCGGAAATGAAAGTTGTCATGGATTCAGGTCATGGTTAGAAGCCACTGGTTCTTGGGCCAGATCCAGCTGAATATTTCTTCCAGAGCTTCAGGTTTTTCCAGTTTGGTTTTCTGCCTGAAAATTTTGGAGCTGCTTTTCCTGGAGTCTATTTGTGAATGAAGAACATAGCTCAGAAAGAATCCAGGGACCCAGCTGTGCTCCATGATGCTCCCAACTGGGTGGACACCTTTATCCCCCTCTTGCCAGAGCCCTTGTAGGGAAATTCACAGGGAAAGATCCATTTTCCTTTCTCTTTACACCATACGAGGGTGAAATGCAAATGGCCCCAGGATGGCTCTCTTTCTTCTTGGGTAAAAGTCTCTGTTATCTTGCCCCATCTTCTCACAATAGAAAACCAGGGACAGAGGAAATTAGGAGGCACTTTATGGTTTAGACCACCCGCAATGGTTAATTCCTAGGAAACTGGCTTGTTCCTTGATTTGCAGGATTTAGGTGGAGTGCCTTTTAGACCGAAGCTCCCGCGGGTGTCAATTTCAGGCACCTCCCAGGGAAGGTTGTCCGTATGTCTCCCGTGCTCAGGAGGCATGATTCAGAAAGTCCACTGCAGGCTCTCCAGACTGCCTCAGACATCGTCAGAAACACATCTGAGTCAATTGTGGAATGACTCAAGGCTTTGAAATATTTAAACCATATGTCTCATGACACTGGATGAAAACAACGCCAGTTTTCCCACTGAGAGGATGTCACCCGAGACCGAGGCTCGGCTCGGCAGTGACTGCACTCCTAGCCTCAGCTGGTCATGCTGCTGTGGGTGGTGAACTGTCAGAGCTCCTGGGCTGCAGGGCTTGGAACAGGGCCATGCATGGGCAGAGACACCGTGTGCCCTAAGGAAGGTGTCAGGGCAACCCTGGGGTCCTCTCTAGGTCAGGACAAGATCTGTCCTCCTAAATGGGACTTGTACAGGAAGGTGAAAAAGAGTGTACTTGCTTCTCTGGAGGAGGCAGGAAACCACTGTTCTATCACCAAAGGATGTCCTTTAGGAGCCTTACTCTATGAAAATCAGCCGGGATCCCCAGGCACTCTTTGAGCGAGAGAAGCACCTGCATTGTAGGAATACTGTCTTGTCTTTTAAGTCCTTCCAAGCTTGTTTCCTTCTTCCTGAAAAATACCCGCACAGCACTTGACTTGGGAAAATGCTAGTTAACCTCAGTGTGGTGGAAAATACAGTGAAGTCAGAGGTGCCAGATTCCAGCCTCCGTTCTGCCAGTTCTTAGTAGTGGAGCAATTAATACTGGGCACTTCATTGTTTGAGCCTCACTTCCCCCCTCTCTACAGAGGGATGCTAATACCCACTTTACAGGGACGTTTTGAGGATGACACGCGATGATATATGTGTAGCACATGATACGGAATCAAAAGTGTGAGTTGAACATTCATGCAAAGAAGGCTACGGATATCTCCTCAACGAACATGGATTCGAAGGCCAAGCCGGACCTTCCCCCACCCCCAGTTAATCTTCAGACCAGTAAAAACTTGAATGAAAATAGAAAATACAGCTCTTGGCCTCCTGTTGATCTGTGTTGCATCTGGGAAAACTACTAAAGCAGGGAGGAGAAAGCTCAGTAAAGCTGGAGAGGTTGTCTCAAGTCTGCAACCGCATGATGCTCCCAGAACTCGTTCCTTCTCATCCTTCTCCAAAAGGTGTTATGGTAGCCTGGGGGCTGCTCAGTTGCTCTTACAGCCTCTCTCAGAAGCAGCTGTCCTGGTGGTGAATCCCGGCCAGTGGATGCCGGGGATTCCGATCCATCTACAGAGGCCCAGGGTGGAAGGTGTGGCTCACAGCAGTGTCTGCTCCTCCACCACTGAGGACAGCGGGGGTGACTGGCTAGGAAGGGCACAGATAATCCAAAGGACAGGAATTCTGACCCTGCCTCATTCAGCAGAGCAGGCCTAATCTTGTCCTTACAAACGAGGAATAAAGCAGAGAAATTTGCAGGTAATTGTTCTTCCTGCCCCAGAGCGTGTAAGCAGCAATGCCATAGCCTCTGAGGCAGGGAACAGGAGTGCCCATAGGCTGTAGCCCTAGCCCTGAGCAAATCCAGCCCTGGATGAATGTTTTATACGAGGTTGGTCTGTGTGGCTGATGAAATGGGAGGAGGGTGGAACAGAGGCCTGAGTGGATCTGGGGGGCTGGGCCCGGAGAGGTTTGGTCTGCCAGTCTATGGGCATAGTTTCTTCTAATAACAGGTTATGTACTAGAGGATGGGACATAGGAGAAAGACCATCACCTGCCTCTCCCAGGAGAGGCTCAGAGGTTCAGCTCAGCGAGGAATCTGCGGCTTGTGCATCCCAGCCAGGGTCAACACCGAGAGCTGAGAGGGTTTCCTGGAGTTGGCCTGGTTCAGCTCTGGGCAGGTGGAGGAGTTGGAGCACTGACCATTGGAGCAGGGATGGTCTTTCACCGATGCCTTTTTCCCTCTTCCCCTGATTCTGCCTTCAATACCTGCACCCCACCTCCCCGTCCTGTCCACCCCGACGCCTGTGAATCAAAGGTCTTTCTCAGAGGCCTACCTTGGGTTTGAAGGCAATGAGCTTCAGGATCATCTCCACAGTGAAGAGGCCAGTGAAGAGCATGTTGAGGATGTTCATGGCGATTTTGAACAGGCAGCTCTGGCCGTAGTGCTGCATCAGGAGAGGGGAGGAGCTGTGAACACGGGGCAGGGAGGTCTCTCCTCCTCCCCACCTTTTGCCCACCCTTCTCAGAGGCCCTTGTCTCAGCAAGACCTTCCTCGAACCCAACTCCAGAGGGCCACCCACCTCTCCGTGGGCAGTCAGGAGGACTCAGGAGAACTCCAAGCTCTTCCCTGCTCTACCATCTCTGAACACATCTGTGTTCATTTCCCCAGTTGGCTGTGATGACTTTATGGAGACTTTCAGCACTCAAAAGAGCTTGGGAGGCCGGGCGCGGTGGCTCAAGCCTGTAATCCCAGCACTTCGGGAGGCCGAGACGGGCGGATCACGAGGTCAGGAGATCGAGACCATCCTGGCTAACAGGGTGAAACCCCGTCTCTACTAAAAAATACAAAAAACTAGCCGGGCGAGGTGGCGGGCGCCTGTAGTCTCAGCTACTCGGGAGGCTGAGGCAGGAGAATGGCGTGAACCCGGGGGGCGGAGCTTGCAGTGAGCTGAGATCCCGCCACCGCACTCCAGCCTGGGCCACAGAGCGAGACTCCGTCTCAAAAAAAAAAAAAAAAAAAAAAAAAAGAGCTTGGGAACAAGCTCTGTCCCTGAAGACGGGTGGATGCAGAACCCACCTCCACACGCCACGCCTTCCCGGCAACAACGAATGCGTCCAGCTCACTCCCTCCCTTCTCCATCTCCTCCCCTCTCTCCATTGATCAACCCAGGGTGCCATGGATTCTTCCCTAAGGCCCAGAGAGGAGCACATCCTTGACAGGGAACATTCGTCTTTCTCCAGCTGCCTCCCTTGGCGGCCAGGAAGGCGATGCACTGAGCTGCCTGCCGCTCCGTTACGCTTTCCATCCCCATGGCATGCCTCCCTCCTACAGCACCGTGGCTGTGCTCCCCCTTGGACTGACCTGCATGGCCAGGCAGATGGTGTTGAGCAGGATGAGGACGAACATCAGGTACTCGAAGTAGGTGGAGTTGACCACGTACCACACTTTGTACTGGTGCTGGTTCTTGGGGATATACCTCCGCAGGGGCCGGGCCTTGAGGGCGTATTCCACACACTGTCGCTGGGAGGGTGGTGGAGGATGGGGAGAGTGGGGTTAGTTACCTGGAGGGTGTAGGGGGAGCTGGCAGAGAGGTGTGGGATGTGAATGAAACCCTGTGGGGTGGGGTTCTCCAGAAGTCAGAGAAATCATTGGCTGCTCTGGCTCACTTACAGGTGGGAGATGTTATTTGGAAAATGTCTCGATTTTTCCACAGACCCCTTAATCAAGCAGAGAGCCCCTTCTTGTCAAATCCCCATATTAAGGTCCTAGGCAGGGACCATACATCTCCTTTCCTCCGCCTGGTGATGCCTTCATGTGCCTCAGCAGGGAGTCGGCATCGCTAAGAATGTGCTTGCTGACCCACTGACAGCTGGGCTTCTCACTGATTACGTCCCATGCCACAGACCTTCCTTGGGTACTTCTCTCCTCAGTTTTTCTTTCTTGTCCTAAATCCAGCAGGCTGGAGTGCAGTGGTATGATCTCAGCTCACTGCAACCTCTGTCTCCCAGGCTCAAGTGATTCTCCTGCCTCAGCCTCCCAAGTAGCTGTGATTACAGGCACGTGCCACCACGTCCAGCTAATTTTTTGTATTTTTAGTAGAGATGGGGTTTTGCCATGTTGGCCAGGCTGTTCTCAAACTCCTGGCCTCAAGTGATCCACCCACTTTGGCCTCCCAAAGTGCTGGTATTATAGGCATGAGCCACTGAGCCTGGCCAACTAAATCAATCTTTCTTATTTGCCAGTGTCCATAAGATGGAAAAACACAGTTCACTGACAGGGAAGAAGATTCTGGGCTAACTAGATTCTTGGGACTCTGGCAAAGAGCCAGTCCATTTCTCTGCACTTTGCCCAGGCTTCCAGATCAGGAACTGGGGAATCTCCCCGGCATCTTCTCAAACCCTCAGGCCCGCTGTCCAGTGCCTGAGCCTTAACGCTTTTACCTCCTCCTATTCTTTCCATCGCTACCATCATTAACCTGATATTAGATCGGGGTCTAATCCTCTCTCATTTCCACTTTCTAACTGGCCTCCCCTCTTTCCTGTCTTCTTTCAATCCAGGGTCCACGCAGCAGCCAGCAGAGTGAGTCTACGCCTGAGATGTAGACTTGGAGACCCACAGGGGATTGGCTGGCCTGGTGAGGGTCACAAGGGGCACACCATGCTGCATTCCTTCCCGTGGGCACTCCATATTCACAGACAGGGATGTGCTTCCCCACGGACTCCTCCCAGGGGGAGCCGAGCTGGGGAACAGACCTGAGGTACTACACCTACCTCCCACCCTAACAGCTTCCTGACTCAGCCACAGCACTGCCAGCTCTCCACGGCTACCAGAACCTGTCACGATACTTGGCATCGCCATCTCACTCCCACTTAAGCCTCTTTCCTGCCCCCACCTCCCACAGAGTCCTCTGGGTTTTACTTAAGAAACCATATAAGAGTGGTTTCCTGAAGCCATCCTGTTCCCCACCCCAAAGCTCTCACTCCCTCATAGTTCTAGTCTCTCTCCTCCGTATCAATGGTGCCGACCCAACTGGGTCCTTCTAACTTGTTAACTTCTAGATACGGCATGAGATTTTTTGTTTTTTTGACAAAACCTTTCAGAGTATCCTTAAGTAGAAGCTTCATAGATATTTGTTGGCTGAGCACATTTGCCAGATCTGGGGTTTGTGGGAATATGCATTTCTTTTGCACAGGTCCCTCAAAAAGACCGAGAGCCCACTCTGGCTGAGAAGCAGAGACGATCTCAGTATCTGCACGGCCTCTCCCTGATGCAGCTCCTCTGGGGGTGGGCGCAGGCGGCCATTCCCTCCACCGGCCCCGCTTCCCTCCGCTCCTTCCTAGGAAGCTACCTGGTTCTTGTCCAGCTCACAGTTCTTGTACTCCTGCTCCCCCTGCTCCTGGAAGGTGACGATGACGAAGCCCACGAAGATGTTCATCATGAAGAAGGCGATGATGATGATGTAGATGATGAAGAAGATGGAGATCTCCACGCGGTAATTGTAGATGGGACCCTTGTCTTCGGTGTGGGAGTCGATGGAGCGGTACAGCAGCCTGCAGGAGGAGACAGGTCCCACAGAGGGAACTGGAGAAGCAGGGTCCCCTCTGCGGAAGGATGGCACCACTGCTCCAGGGATCCCAGGGATCAGGGTGCAGGAGACAGCTCTGGGCTGGAGTCCCAGCTCGGCCACTTACTGGCTGTGTGACCTTGGGCAAAGCTCTTAACCTCTCTGAGACTCAGATTCTTCATCTGTAAATTGGAGACAATAATTCCCGACTTTCCTACCTTGCAGGGAAGTTAGAATAATGTATAGGAAGGTGTTTTGAAACTGTGAAGAGCTATTTAAATGTAACATGAGTCATGGGCATTGATTTCAAATACTGGAAATATTGGTAAATATTGAGACAGCTTTGCAAACTGGCATGGACTCAGAGGATGTTAGAGGGAATGTAGAATAAATCTCTCCGAGAGCAAATATCCACTTAGATAGAAACACTCACATGACCCATGCTACTCCGATCATTACCAATGGTCTGGTTTTAGACTTAAGCAGTTTACATACATATGCCATTCATTTGAGCCTGGCTGTATGCCCCATGGAGCTTGTCATTCTTCACGGACAGGGATTATCTCTTTGCCTTCCTCCGTGGCCCTGCACAGCACTTGGTTATTCTCTATCACCCATATTTTACCGCATAATAATGATGACTCTCACCTAAGATCCATGCATTGCTGTTGACTTAGATACATTTAGAATTTTCTGACTTTCAGATTCTAATTTCACTGGAATACACATTGGGAGAAAAACAGGTGTCTATACAAAGATACAAGGACCTGATGGGAAGGTGCCTGGTAGAGGTGACACAGTGTGCAAGGGCCATGGGCTGCTCTAGGCACAAACGCATTGCCTCAGCAGAGGACGTGGGGCCCAGGCTTCCATCTCTTTCTCACTATCCTCTGTAAATACAGGCAAGGCTTTTCCTAAGGAGACCGGGGTCCAGTTAATAAAGATATCTCAGCCATCTTTACCGCAATGAAGGGCACGCTGGGAGTGGTAATTTTGAATTCTATGGTGACCACAGGGCCTGCACCTGGAAAAGCTCTCCCCACACCCAACTCCCAGATGCCATACGGGTAATGACAGAGACCTCTGATATTGTGGCTCATGCTGAGGTTGGAAAGAAGGCTAAAAAAAAGGTCATTTTTGGTGGGAGTTTCTTGACACCTTCTAGAGAAGGAAGAGTCTGTGTTTCAGCAGTGACAGTGGACTGTAAGTTGTTCTAGAAAGATACCTCACTGCTTGGGGAGGACCCAGGTAAACATGACCTCCAGAAGGAGTGCGGGACATGAACAAAACTTGGGTTTGTGCTGGAAAGTCAGTACTGGCCCTCGAAGGTCAGGGTTCATGAGGCCTTGGTTTGCATACTCACTCTGGCCACCCTTCGAAGGTGGAGACGGTGAAGAGGGCCATCATGGCTGCCAGAACATTGTCAAAGTCAAACTTGCTGTTCTCCCAGCTGCGGGGCTGGATGATGGGGTGGTCAACCTCCCCGTCTTTGTACGTGATGTAGTTGCCCCTGAGAAAGGAGAAGCAGTTTACTCTGGGGTCTCCCATCTTCCCTCACGCCTGCCAGTCACCCTGAATGCTGGGTGGGATGGGACTGCCTGGCTTGACCTTCACAGTTCCAGCCATGGGAGGAGCTTCAGTGGGTAGAAACTTCAGGAAGAAAAAATGCTACACATTGTGTCAGCGGGGCCAGATTACACACAGGCAAAAGTCCAGGTGCCACTGCGGTCTTAGAAACTGAGCTGTCCCTCCTTTCTGGTCAAGCCTCCAGCCTCCTGGGGCTGACTGGCCGTGGCCCTGGCTGCCCTCCCACCTCCACTCACTTGCATTCTGCCTCTGTCTGCTTGGAACTGTCTGAACAGGTGTACAGCTTTCCCTGGAAGGCAGAGAACAGAGTATTAGAGATGTTCAGTAATCAATGAGTCAATCCAAAAACAATTAGTGAGCACCTCCATAGCCCAGCACTGTGCTAGGGACAAAAAGTGTAGAATCCGGCCAGGTGAGGTGGCTCACACCTGTAATCCCAGCACTTTGGGAGGCTGAGGCGGGCGGATCACAAGGTCAGGAGATGGAGACCATCCTGTGAATGGTGAAACCCCATCTCTATTAAAAATACAAAAAATTGGCCAGGCATGGTGGCGGGCACCTGTAGTCCCAGCTACTCAAGAGGCTGAGGCAGGACAATGGCGTGAACCCGGGAGGAAGAGCTTGCTGTGAGCTGAGATCGCGCCACTGCACTCCAGCCTGGGCGACAGAGTGAGACTTCGTATCAAACAAAACAAAACAAAACAAAACAAAACAAAAACAAAAGTGCAGAATCCAGATGCACAGGGCCTGACTCACATGCACAAAACAGTGGCGAATACAGACACCAGTGCTGTAAGTAGCCCTGCAATGCAAAAACGGGAGCTCGGGTGCATGGGAGCTGTACTCTCCAGGAAGGTCTCGCCAGGGAGGGAGAAGTGGAGCTGGACTCAGAGGGATGAATTAGATGGGAGTTTACACAGTGGGGGTGGTGGCAGGGGAGAATGCTCTAGGTGGGAGAAAAGCAGAACTAAAAGGGTGAGGACAAAAAAGATCAGAATCCAAGGAGGGCACTGGCCTCGTTGTAGCCGAGGGGTGCTGCAGGAAGCAGCGGGAGCTGACTTTGACAGGTGCGGGGCTCTGAAAGCTGGGTGGTGTAGCAGGGACGTGATGCTGTTGGTAATAGGTCACTGCTGCAGGCTTTAAGCAAGTGACTGACACAGAGCTTCCACAGGATGCAAGTCCCTCTCCCTCTCTTTCTAGAAGGAAGGGCAGTGACCTGAAGGGCAGGTGAAGTGGAGAGAGTGAGGGGCCTCTGGCCTGGTGGCCCGATACCTCCTTCTAGCGCCTCCCTCCCCTGGTCTGAAGCTGGAGTTGGGCTGCAGGTGGAGGTTACATCCAGGCCAAGTCTGGCCCGGGCCACTGTCTTGTTCGTCCAGTATCTGCCAGCTCCCTTCCCCGGGAATGCTGATGGGAGGGGAGGAAGCAGGACCACAGCGGAGCCCAGACTTTACCTTGAAGAGCTGGACCCCGATGCAGGCGAACATGAACTGCAGCAGGGTGGTGACAATCACGATGTTCCCGATGGTCCGGATGGCGACAAACACACACTGAACCACATGCTGCAGTGGGAAGGGACGGGGAGAGAGACGTGGCTTCAGGAGATGCCAGGAGCCTTTCCAGGAGGTAGCAGGGGCAGCCCGTTTGCCACAAGCGGGAGTCATTGGGCTGAGAGGGGCAAGGGCAGCCCGTTTGCCACAAGCGGGAGTCATTGGGCTGAGAGGGGCAAAGCCACGCTCCGAGAGTCACATGGGAAGTGATAGACCCTAATGGGGTGCAAAGGCCCCCACTGGGCTCTCTGTGACTACAAGGACAAAAGCCCTGCTAACCTCTCATCTTACAGTGGAAGGAATATAGGGATGGCGGCACCGCAGGGGCCCAGGGTTTTCATGCGATCTCCCTTTGGCACGTTCTGCTTAGGGAAGACACTTTGGGTGACTGCCTCTGTTACTCTTCTGTTCATTACGGATCCGGGACATGCAGTGGCACCAGTGTCCAGGACCCCACATGGCAGCCACTTGGCCTGACCATCATCTCCTCCTTCCAACCCACCCCTCACCTCTGTGGAGCTCCCACTCCCCAGCGGGCTGGCCGGAGCCTCCCTACCCATGCCCTCAACTTACCTTTAGCCCCTTGGCCCTGTTGATAGCCCTCAGGGGCCTGAGTACTCGCAGGACTCGCAAGATCTTCACGACATTGATTGCACTGGACCTGGGAGAGGGAAACAGGCAGGGTAGTAAGCTCCTCCTGTTTCTGGGGGGAGCAAAAACAATGTGGTAAGGGAGTGTCCTGACAGGTGAATCCCAGGTAAACCTGAGAAAACGTAAAGCCCATCTTGGGGACGTTTTGCATTCTGGGACCACTCTCTACTCCTGTCTCCCACCCCGTGGTGAGAGCCTGGAGCTTGCCTATAACCCTGGGGCTTTCCTGTGGGTGAATAAATAATACGCAAAGTGGCTCAACGCAGGTCATTAGCAATGTACTGTGCTACTTCCAGGGGCACCCACAGTGTCACAGAAGAAATCCAGAGCGAGGCCATGGGAATTCAGAGCCCAGCACAGGCACTTGCTAGCCAAGGCACTGAGGACAAATTTCCTCAATTTTCTGAGCTCTAGTTTCTTTATCTGTAAAATGGGTCTGTAATCAGCTCAGAAGGTCTTTGCAAGGGTTATGTAAGAGTTCCGTGTAAATCACCTGGCCGTGTGCTTGATAAACTGCCTGAATGGTACCTTTTATCATGATGCCTGCTGAAGACAGCATTACACTTAAAGGAATGCCGTACTGATGGTGGGATCTCGGGCCTTGTGGCTGGAGGTGATGGGCATGGGGAGGAGATCTCGTAGTGTTTATCTCCAAACACATACCCTAGACAGCTGCCCCTGGCACCTACACCTAAAACTCACCCAGAGCACACTCAGGACTCCAAGGAAGGGTGGGCTTTACTGTTGGGGCTCAGGAAACACCACCCTGAAACGACTGCCTTAGAAGCAGTCTCAGAAGCACAAGTTTTTCTCTAAACTTCTCTTGCCCTCCTGTCTCAGTCCCCTTCTCCTCCGAGGCTAGCCATAAACACTAGAATCCCTCTTCTCCAAGACGGGTCAAGAAGCCAGAACCCAGAACCTCATTTCCTCAAAGCCAGCCACACAACCTAAAAATATTACTCAAATTTTCCCTGTGCTTTTCTGTATAAAAACTGGCCATAAAAAATCCTCAGATCTACCACGTGGGAGTGTAGATCCTAAGACTCCTACTGCAGACAGGATCCTGTCCCCAGCCCAGAAGGAAGGAATGCTTCACAGAGAGGCGAAGAACCTACAGACAGGCCTTGCTGGGTTCCCCACTCAGTCCATTCACGTTAGATCCTACCCTTCTTGTCCAGTCACATTTCTACATGGCTGTCCATACTTTTTTGGAACCGAAGCATAAAAATGGACAATTTCCCCTGTATATTTGGGTCTGCATTCTGAAGGCTCTGTGTATACAGGTGAAATAAATGTGAATGCTTTTTCTCCAATTAACCTTTCTTTTGTCGGTTGATTTTTCAGTGACCCTTCAGAAGGCCCTTTGGCTCCTACACTGCACTACAGGTTCCACACTTCTGGGATGCTGAGGCCAAGCCAGAGCTTCTTGGAGTCTCAGGAAACTGCTTTTCCCCAGTGCGATGGAGACAGCAGGAGACAGGTCCCTGAGCAAGATGCCTGGATGGTTTTTGGAGCTGTCCATTCTACCCAGGTGGGGCTTACTAACCATACTACCTCGGTGAGCAGCTGTGGAGTACATCCTAACCCTCACGGGCTAACTACCTCAGACAGCCTCTCAAGCTTTTAGAGAGCCTCATACTTGCCTTGGGACCTAAACAATGAATGGCAGGCCAGCAAGTGCTGATTTCATGCTTTGTGTGGTCAGGATGATGTGCTCAAGAAGGGGCTGGCGGAAAGATCCGATTTCTCTGGTGCATAGCTCTTTTATTCCAAGAGATGCAAAGGCCACTCCTGTCTATCACCGTGTCTCTCCTACAGTCTCTCTGGGAGGGAGTCAGCTTGCACTGAATTACAACGGGAGGGGGTTAAAGGTCAGATGGGAAACACACAGGCTGAAGAGGAAGAATTCCTCGTTCAAGGTTAAATAGTGATTGAGTGGCCACGCTGGGATTCAAATCTAGACTTGTAGGCTCCCAGGCAGAAAATACGGGGTAATATAATTGACGATCACAGACAAGGGGCTCTCCCAAGGCCCCGGTCCCTGCATGATCTCAGCCGACCATGGAAACACGCTTGGGAGGAGAGATCTAGGAACCATGGGACTTAGGCCTTTCTCTACCATAGGTGTGACCTTGAGCAAGTGTCATGATGTCCTGAACCCCAAATTTCCCATCTATACAATGATGATAATAACACTTGCCCTGTCTCCCCCATCGTTGTGTGTGTGTGAGGACCATAGAAGAACGTGTATGTGGAAGTGCTTTGAAAGTTAAAGTGTAGAATTCACACTATCATCTGTTAGAACTTGGTAGAAACTAGTAATCAGATCCTCCACACCTGAATGAGGTCTGCAACCTTGGCTGTACAGGGGAGTCACCTGGAGAGCTCTGAGAACTCACACCCAGACTGTACCCCAGCCCAGTGAAATGAAACACACACACATTCACACACACATACACACACACGCGCGCACACACACAAGACACAAATATACAGTCACACACACACACACGCACATACATCCACATATACAACCACATACACACCCATATAGACACATACGCAGACACAAACACACAAACACATGCATACAAGTGCATACATACACACATACATACATCCACAAACACATACACATATACACACACCCCACACATACACACACATGCACACATACACCCCACACTTACACAGACATATATATACACATTCACACATACACTCATACACGAGGTGCTTTGGCTGGAGAGAGAGGGGAGAGAAAGGGAGGAGGGTCCAGGTCAGGGGAGGCCACGGCAGTGGCAGACTACGGGTTGCTGAAGGTCAGCCTAGGGCACTGGGGCCGTGGTGGAGGAGGCAGGAAGGTCCTGGGGACAACCGTTTCTCAATAGCTGAGCCTGGCCCCGCCTGTCATGGCAAAACCCAGGTATTTAAACATATTCGCGCCTGATCAACATGCCCCAAGTGTCAGACCACCGAGGACACGGATCCAAGAACTCAAAGCCGCCATGCACAGCTTCGGAGGCCCCACCCCACTCTCATCACACTTCGGTGGCCCTGCAGGCGGGCCCTCCAGGGTTTGGTTGTCCTCTCTGGCACCCCTTGCTAGCAGCATGGCCCATCGTGGGCTGAGGGGGTCCACTCACTGGATGCCAAAGGAGATGAGGGACACGCTGACCACCAGCAGGTCCAGGATGTTGAAGTAGTTCCGGCAGAAGGAGCCCTTGTGCAGAAAAGCCCCGTAAGCAGTCATCTGCAGGGAGGGACAGAGAAACACCAGCGTGAGTGGCCCTAGCCCGAGCCCAGAGACCCCTCACACCACCCCTTCCTCCCACAGCATTCCTTGGGCAAGTCCCAAGCACCATCCACGGGGAACAGGAAGGACAAAGATGGCAATATGGTGCCAAGAAAACAGCTCTGCTACCATGCACACAATCGCCCAAGAATCTCCCAGCCCAGGACTTCTGGGTGGCTCCTTGCACCTGCCAGGCCGCGCCAGGCTCTTTAGTCCTACATTCAAAGCCTTTTCAAGTGGGCCCCACCATCCCATTCTAATTTCCCGCTGTTCCACATCCCAAGTCCGTGGCTTCGGGCCTGCAGGGTCCTTTCCTGATGCTCTCGGGCTGGGAGCACATGTTCCGACTGCTTCTCTGAATGCTTGAGTCCTTAGGCCAGCTGAGAGCACCAGGCATCTGCAGGGAGTGGGGCGGGGGCGGGGGGGCATGCCCAGGAGGGTGACCAGCCATCCTGGTTTGCCCAGGTTTGCTTTATTACCAGAAATCCTGTATCCCAG
Organism: Mandrillus leucophaeus; assembly: GCF_000951045.1. Taxonomy (NCBI): domain Eukaryota; kingdom Metazoa; phylum Chordata; class Mammalia; order Primates; family Cercopithecidae; genus Mandrillus; species Mandrillus leucophaeus. The sequence continues at coordinate 2,955,981 of NW_012108585.1, read as the reverse complement.
GAAACTCCTCAGTCTGAAGCAAACTAGGCCAGCTGGTCACCCTGGTGCCTGGTGAGAAGTTCCAGTGGTGACTCTGGCAATTAGCATACCTCCCCTTCCTGGCCTCAAAGGGTGCTGACGATTGATGCCAACTATTCTAAACTCAATTCTCCTGTCTTGCTTCGAGACTGCATCTGGAGTTTTTTAAGGGCAAAAACTGTGTGATCAGAGGGGCTACGAGGCTCCGTGGCTAAGAGCACAGGCTCTGAGGCCAGGCGGCCTGGGCTGGAATCCCAGCCCCATGGTATTTTATTTGTGTGGCCTGGAGCAAGAAACTCAGCTTCCCTTAGTGCCTCTGTTTCCTCACTGGAAAACGAGGATATGACCCACCCTACAGGGTTGTAAGCATCAAGCGGGTACTTCTGTGTAAAATACTTAGGACCCACCCTGCACACAGTGAGCCCCATAAAAGGCTGAGCTGTCACTACAGCCTGGATTTGTATTCTGGATGCTTCCTGGATGAGGAAAGTTCTGTTCTCTCATCATCAAGTGAGGAAACTATCCCCTGGCTTTGTGAAAGCCCTTTGGAAACTTTTTAAAAGAGAACACACAAGATGATGATGACTGTCACAGGACTTGGCCATTATTACCACCCTCTGAGCCTGGTGTAAAGCTGTGCACTGCAGGCGCTCAACAAATCGCCTTTATAGCCTTTCTCATTTTGCCGACTTGCGTAAGGGCCCATGGTTATCCAGGATAAGGGCGGTGACAGGCAGCAGACAGGAAGCATCGGCCAAAGGGAAAAATGTGGAACTGACGGTGGAGAAGGGGAGCGAGGCTCCCTGGTCATCTGGGGCCCAGTTAATCTCTTTGGAATCAGAGCGTGCCCAGGGCAGAGTGTCCGCAGAGCCATTCAAAAGCAAACACAGGGGGAAATGGGCAAAAATAGCTCTTGCAACCTAATTCTTTCCATTTATCTCTTGCAGCAGGGGGTCCCACAGGACTCAGGCACCTGTGTTGGGCAATGATTTTTAGAAGTGGGTAATTATATAAAAGATGCAAGGGCGTATAGTGCCAGAAGGCCCACCATCTGGAAGGCTTGCTTCTCTGCCTCTCAGTGAAGACCTGGGACCCCCAGAGACTGGACTCAGGAGGCTCCCATAGTTCACATTAACTGAAGAGCCCTCTGTGCCTGCAGAAAGCCCAGTACTTCCCCAGCCACCTCGCTTTTAGTGTTAGGAAGGCACCGGGTCTGATTCCTTCTTGCTCCGGGCTTGGATCTTCCGAGGCTACCACTGAACTCTGACAGAACCCTCTGTGCTCGGGGAAAGCATTCCTCAGAGGGGTGGACTAACGAGGCTCAGAGTGCCGACTCTGTCCTCTGGTTTTGGGCTCCTGTTTCGTCTGGGGACCCTCAAATGAGACCAACACTTGAGCAAGTGCATGTGTGTGCATATGGGGGCGGTGGGAGTGTGCACCCAGGGCCAGAGGAAGAGTGGCTGTACAAGAAAGGGCAAACGGACGTGGGGAAAACAGAGCATTCACTTGAGAGTCATCTGTGCCATTCAGGGCATCAGGAAAAGCCAGGCTCAGGTGCCCAGTGCGAATTGTCCCTCTTTGGCCCTGTTTTCCGATTGCCAGCCACCTGGGTCCTGCTTGCTTAATTCTACACCATTACTTGGGAAGCGGCCCTTGCTGGGGTGCTTCTATCCTGAGGAAGGAAAGGAATGGGACGTGGCTCGCTGGCTCCGCCTGGAAGGGTAGGAAAGCTCTCTGTTCAACCATGGGCCATCCCTGCCTCTCCAGGCAGCTCTCCTAGTTAGGAAACCTGTCTTTTTAATGTGATTTCTACTCATGGGTCCTGATTCTACCTTCTTCCTCTTCTATGTGACAGTCCCTTATATTACTCAGCAACTGTTGTGGGCCTACAAGCCTTTCCTTTTTAAGGCCAAACATCTCCAGGCCCCTCCACTGTTCCTTGTGCTAAATGTCCCCCTTGGACAGCCACGGTCATCTGTGCCACAACCTGACACTGGGCCTTAGGCCAGGAAGAGGGACCCAGTGGGAAGGAGGTACAGGGAAGTGTTCCGGCATCGGGGTGTCTATCGAGAAGCATGCTGAGCACAGAAGAGAGTAGAAGAGGGAGGGGATGGAGGGGAGGGAAGGACCTTGCCATGACAATGGTTGCAAAGAGACCTTTCACTTTGGCTTGTATGGCAATCCCGAAGGAGAAATAGCACCATTGAAATCCACAAGGGCAGCTCCGGAGAAGGGCACTGAGAATTGGGCCTCAGAGCTTCTCTTGTGCTAGGAAAGACCTCTGGTGTCTGTGTGCCTCCCTGCATCTGAAGTCCAGGAATCAAAGCAGCTCACCATGGAAAAGAGGTTTTGCCGCAGCGCATCTTAGTGCAGCCACACAACTTTCGGTTCCCTCTCCCGACCTCCGGGAGCCAGAGCCTGGTCAGATCTACTCTCCATGAGCAGAAAAGAAAAATCTGAGCCACATACTTGGCTAGCGGGAACCAGGGATGGAAACTGGGGACACCTGAGTATCCTGGGGACAAGGACACAGGGGAAGGCACACAAAAACTGCCCCATTCAATTTGTATTTGGATGTGACTGAACTGTCATGTCCATCAACAGGCTGGGCCATGATGAGGGAGTCTCATCAGGGAAGGAAAGGCCTGCAGCTGGCAGTGGCATCGGTCAGGTGTGGACTTCAGCTTGCACTGGCCACAGCGATAGGATGACAAGGGATTCTGGACTCCCTGGGAGGGGGAGTCCCAGCCTAGTCTCCCAGGAAGAAGCTAAAGCTGAAGCATGGACTTCAGAGCCTTAGTCCTTCTGTTTGGGGAAAGGGTAGAATCTATCCCCTTGCTCAGAGAGGAGCACACGTTCCCTGAGGCCATGGAACTCACACCTTGACTCTCAGATGAACTGGCTTGGCCATGCATTGGTTTAGAGACTCAGAAATATACCGGAAAAATGGAGGCACACTCTCTCTCATCTCAGTGTTGCTCTGTGGTGGGCTCTGCCTGTTCTGAGGGTAGCAATGTTGTAGCAGTTCCCTTAGCAGAACTGAGCTGGGCCAGCAGCAGGCGAGGGCTGGGGGCTGGGGGCTGGGTGCTCAGGTTCCTTGCAGCACCTGCTCTCATCCCGCTGTACTCAGCTCTCCAGCACAGTCCTCCCTCCCCCACGCTCAGCGCAAGGGGCACTGTGACAAAGCTTTGCAGCAGGTGACTGAGGGGTTGACAGTAGTCTATAGCTACCTGCTGAAAGCCCTCAGCTCGGAGACCAGCTCCACATCTCACAGCAGGCCTGTGATCACTGTTACGTGCCCCAACCCCAGCTTAGACCCAATGTCTGCTGCAAGTACAGAGGACGGTGCTAAGGACGGGCATCCAAAGAGAGCAGCCGAAGTGATTCTTTCATGTCCCAGGAGGTTTCCCACTTTCAGAGTGTATGGAGCAGGAGGAGGGAAGGAGAGTCCTACGTGGGCTCAGGTATCAATTAACCAGAGCTGGTGCGTGTGGGCATGTATGTCTGGCGCTGCTGACGGCTGCAGCCCAAACCAGTGAAATGGCAGCCTTGATGTTGGCACAGCCAACACGTGTCCCTTCCAGGGCACGGACTGCTTAGGGGTGGCTGGAGGGAGGGGCTGCAGTGGGGTAGGCTGCTCCTGGCTTCTGAGTCTGGGCAAAGTGCATCACACAAAGTGAGGGGCACTCATTTTTCCAATTTCAGGCTTGGGAGTAAAAAAAAGAGAGAGTGAAAGAAACAGAAGAGAGAAAAGAGCCAGCCAGACAGAGCAGAGATACACAAAGAAAGCGACAGAGGATGCATTGCCCAGGTTGCATTACCTTAAGGATAATTTCTAATGTAAAGATACTAGTGAAGACATAGTCTGCATTGCCTAGGATCTGAAAAATAAGCATAATTGGATTAGTGGCTCTGAGAGTGAACCCGACACCAACAGGAAGGAGCATGTGTGTTAGCGACAGACAGCAGCAGAGACCTGGTGCTGGCACAAGGGGGACAGGAGGAGCAGAGGGGGATGGGGGCTTTACCTTCAGAGCAATTTCAATGGTGAAAATGGTGGTAAAAACAATATCAAAATAAAACAGAATCTGCAAAACAAAAAGGAACAGGGTGAGGATGGGATGGGGAAGGGAGAAAAGCAGGATGGGAAGAGAGGTCAGTGGATGTTCACCAGAAAAGGGGCCACACTTCAAAATGAGAGGCATGGCACTTGAGCCTTTGCACAGGGACACAGATGGAAATGGGGGGGCGAGCAGCACGCACACAGCGATCCTGAGGTGGGGCTAGCCTCAGGCAGCACAGCAGCTTCCCTTGAAGCCCCCAGATAAGTGAGGTGAGCTTCCAGGGCTGGCCTCAGCTGGTACTGGATCTGAGCAGCATCTGGTTGGATGCTTTTCCCATTAATCCAATTTACTTACAAACCCAAATCGGACCACTGAGATGCTTGTCAAAAGGACAGAGAATGGGGTTTGTCTTTTTGCAGGGAGATTAAAAATGCTTCGCTCATGCGGGTGGGACTGAGCTGGCGAGCTTCCTGTATTGGTAGAAATCTACTCCTGGGTTATGTCCTCTGGGGCAAGGGAGGTGCATCCTTCAGGTGAGGTCTGCACAGGCTGAGGACCGGCTGCAGGATTGCATACTTATTCTATTTCAGGTGATGGATCAGGGGTGGGGCCAACACCTGCTAACCTCACTAAGACAGCCCGGGACCAAGCAGGCCCCAGGAGTGCAGAGTAGTTTGGCATGGGTATGGCTTTAGATCAGTGGGCTGTCTTCATGCCCACTTGGTTGGACTTGACAAAGTTTTGAGGTTTTGAAATACAGCAATTCTTAAACTGGCCTTTAACGTTGTTCAACAGAGCCTTGGGTGGGTCCTCACATTTGGTCTACTCTACTGAAGGTACCAAGACTCTCTTTTAGGTAAGGTCAGCCTCATCATTGGCACCTATTTGCCAATGCTCCCCTTCTGGTCAGAGTACGCTGGGAGCAAGGGAGGACATGTAGTCAGTGGCCACATTTTACCAAGTTTGCAGGGAACTAGAGCTTCCTGGGGAACATCCACAGGCAATGGAAGTCCTACCCTTTGCCAGTGATCAAGCCAGCCTGAGCATTTGGGTACATGCTCTCTTACTTGTTTGTGGTCCTAGGGTGGTTTTCTATCAAAGCCCTACTCTCTTAATGAAATGTCAGTTGTGGATCTGATTATGACATCTAGAATTGGGCTCCGGATTGAACAATGATGTCAGCAACAGAAGCTGTGGGCCCGGCACAGCCCCAGTGGGAAGGAGTGCAGAGGACACAGGCAATGCATACATGGTTCCTGAAGGAGGTGTGCTGGACCGGGTCCTCAGCAGCCAGGGAAATGCTGCTGAGCAGAATGAAGAAGAGGATCAGGTTGGTGAAGATTGTGTCGTTGACAATGCGGTGGCACTGGAGGCGAAACCTATATGGGAGGGGGACAGAAGGAGAGACAAGTCAAGGCAGACAAGGGGAAGCAGCAGTCGGCTCTTGGGAGCCCGTCCCCTCAGCTCTTCCCAGCAGCTGGCAACAGGTGCTTGTTGGCTTCAAGTGACCTCTTCATTTTGAAGTCTTACTGCCGCTTGGTAATGACAACCTCTCACCCCCACGGTGCAGATATCATCTTTGATATTTTAGAAGGTTACATCTGAGACCTTTGAGAATCTCTGAATTCCCAAATCCTGCTCTGACATTCATAACTGGCTTTTGTTTGGGGACTTATTTTCCCTATCATTGAAAAGAAATCACTTTATGAGATCTGCGCTATGCTAATGCACAGGGAACAATAGGACTGCCCGGAGCTGGGTATGCTGAGGAGCCGGCCAAGCCGGCTTTCTGTAGGTGATCTGCTCCTGTGTAAGAGCTTTACATGTGCAATTCACTTCCACGCCCCAGCACAATTACCCAACTGAGCTTCTAGGCACTCAGTGACAGTACCAAAAATGCTAGGTTCCTAAATGTGAAAGTGTCTTGTACACCATCTCATCTTGACAACAATGTAGGAAGGAGGGGATGAGTGTCATCATCTTCATTTCACAGGTAAGAACACTGAAACCCAAGTAGGAGAAGCTTGCCCAGAAACATAGCCTTAGTGTTGGGGAGTCAGGGCTTCAACCCAGGCCTTCAGACTTCTGCTCCTGGCATTATGGTTGACTAAATGCTCTGAGAAGCCCTCCTGCTGCAGAAGCACCAAACCCTCGAGGGGCCAAGCTCTCTGAGACAATTCTGGTTTATGAGAGTTAGGAGATGGCTGTAAGAATCATCTGCTTCAAACCAACAACCCCTCCCACCAACCTCCATTGAGCTGAGGCTATGTATGGAGAGAGAGCCAGCCAGGAAGGCAGAATTGCTTGAGGATGGAAGCCAATAACAGCAGTGCTGTCAAGAAATTGCAGGTTAAGCCAGTCTTGACATGGGGCAGGAAAGCCTGAGCCAACACCTCCAAGGGGCATCTGGAAGAAAGCCTCCCCAGACCTACTTTAGTCCTCAGGACTCTCACAAATGAAGAAGAAGTGTTGGGGTCACAATCAAAGATCATCGGATGCACCAAAGGACAAGCCACTAAGATGGGAAATCTGAAGAAACACCGGATAAGTGATTTAGATTCCAAAGACTGGGGGTATTGGAAATACTAGATATAGACTATAAAACAACTATATTTGAAACATTTAATGAAATAAAGGACTAAATCACAAAGATGAGGCATCGATAGAAACTACTAGATTTAGAGAGATGAATCTGGAAAATCAAGCAACAAATGGAACCAACTAAAACAAAAACATATAATGGTCAAGATAAAAAATTGGTTTAGACAGTAATATAGATTAAGTTGAAAATAGAATTAAGAAACTGGAAGATACAGCTGAAGAAATCTCCCAGAATACAGAAAGACAAGGAGATGAAAGATATGTAAGGCCCTCTAAGAAATAGGGAGAACAGAATGAAAAAGTCTAACAGATGTCCAATTGGAGTGTCAAAAGGAAGAAATATAGAATTAAAAAGAAGTAACATTTAACCATTATGGCTGTACATTTTCATTAACTAAATAAAAATCTAAATCCATAGGCTTAGGAAGCAGAATGTATTCTAAGCAAGATGAATGGAAAGAAATCCACACCTTGACACATGGTAGTAAATCTGTACAACCACAAAGGCAACAGAATATGTTAAAAGCAGCTACAAATAAAGGTTAGGTCACTCACAAAGAACTCATAGTTGGAATGACACCTGACTTTACAGTGGAATAACACCTTTCTTGTGCTGCAGGACAAAAACTGTCTAAAATAGTGTTCACAGCAAAACTATCTTTCAAGAGCAAGAAGTGAAAACAGTTATAGGTAAGCAGAGGCCAAGTGAATTTGCCATTATGGAACTAAAGGAGCTTCTAAAGAATGTACTTTAGTAGGAAAGAAAATGTTAGCTAAAGGATGGACGGAAATGAATAAAAAAATGGTGAACAAATAAAATGGTAAGGTGTACATATATCCAAACTCACACTATCTATATGATAATAAGACTCACTAACTTGTTGGGTTACAAATAAAAGTTGGACTAAGATACTAATGACAACTCCACGTAAGTAAGGAGCAGATGAGTGAGTTAAAATAATCTAAGGTCAATCTATTATACAGGAGGAGATTCTTATATTGTTTAACATCACATTTTGTTAAGTTAAATAGAATTAGTAAATTATCAAGGGTAATCACCCAAAGAATAGAAATAGAGTTTAAACATTTCAAAAAGTGGAGAGAAAAGGCCGGGCGCGGTGGCTCACGCCTGTAATCCCAGCACTCTGGGAGGCCGAGGCGGGCAGATCACAAGGTCAGGAGATCGAGACCATCCTGACTAACATGGTGAAACCTCATCTCTACTAAAAATACAAAAAATTAGCTGGGCACTGTGGTGGGCGCTTGTAGTCCCAGCTACTTGGGAGGCTGAGGCAGGAGAGTGGCTTGAACCCGGGAGGTGGAGCTTGCAGTGAGCCAAGATTGCGCCACTGCACTCCAGGCTGGGTGGCAGAGCGAGACTCTGCCAAAAAAAAAAAAAAACAAACCAAAAAGTGCAGAGAAAAATAAACACAAGCCTTCTGATTCAAAATCCAGGACTGTTTCCTAAATCAGTGTCTGTTTATACAATTTGCAGGGAGCTGGGAGAGCCTCAGGCTCCATCCAGAGGTTCAGGTAAAACACAGGAAACGGCCAGGCTGGTACGAGAGAGAGCAGGAGCCCACCTTCCCCACCATCGCTGCACACCTGTTGTTAGAGCTGAAGATGAAAAACGCGCTGGCTTCTGGCATGGGCACTGCCTTTTCCTTAAGGTGAAGCTCAGAGAGTGGGCGTGGGCGAGGGCCGACAGGCATCTCTGGCTCCTCCTCATCCTCTTCTCCTGTAAGAAGAACAGCACCATTCTAAATAACTCCAGCACTCCCACTTATTTTACCACTTTCAGAGACCTTCCTACTGGCAGACATGATTATGGCTCTGAAAATGTAGGGTACCAACCAAGACAGACATTCTGCCGTCTCCCTGTGGGTGCTGGTGCAGCTCCTCTCTGTTGGAGAAGACGTAGCTGGCAGTGCACAATAAGGGGGACTGTAAGTAGGGTGACCGACTTGTCCTGGTTTTAAAACTAAAATTCCCACATCCCAGGAAACCCCCTAGTTCTGGGCAAACTGGGGTGGTTGGTCATCCTAGTTGTAAGGTATGAGAAAAGGTGACCAGGTAGGACAGGGCACTGCCAGGTGTTACTCATCTATCTAGGCTGCAGGTTGGGGAAAGGATATGGCTTAGTTGGCTTGTGGAATCCCTTGCAAATAACCCCACCCTTGGAAGTTCCAGGAAGTAAAAACCAACACTTTCCCAATTTCTGAAACAAAACGAAACGACGACGACAACAAAATCATGTGCTGTCGAGATAACAGGGCAATGCTACTGACCACAACAGGCCCTTCATGCAAAGGTTTAGACACTGACACCAACTAAAGAAGCACCTTTGTTCTCCCTGCCAGTGGCCACATTTACTGTGGAAGAAAGTCAGGCAGCTTATTTCTGCGCTTGCAAGCACAATGCTCACGGGGGGAAGCACTGCATATCCTGTGCTGGTCAAATGTGTTGAAGATGCTCAGACGGGGAAAGTAACAACATGGGAGTGAAGAGCAGACTCTCCAGCCAGTTGCCTGGATCAGAATCCTGGCTCTGTTTTTCTAGCTGTGGGCATTTTACTGAGTCTCTCTGTGCCTCAGTTTCTCCATCTAAGGTGGAATAATAATAACAGTACATCTATACCTCAGAATGGTGCCAAGCACATAGCAGCCGCTATGGGACAGACTCGAAGCCTGTAAATTAATGCTCAACATCTTTCTCAGTCAGATCCTTACCACCTATTATTCCCTAACAAACTGTCCACTCACATGAAACTATTTTCTGAACACTTCACTACAGTGCGTTGAACAGTTTCCCTGCAAACTCATGCCTACCTAGAACTTTGCAATGTGACCTTATTTGGAAATATGGCCTTTGCAGATGTAATTGGTTATGATGAAGTTATTCTGGGCTAGGATGGGCCCTAAATCTAACAACTGTTCTCCTCACAAAGACAGGCACAGAGACACAAAAACACACTTAGGGAAGAAGGCCATGTGAAGACAGAGGCAGAGACTGGAGGGATGCATCTACAAGCCAAGGACTGCTGGCAACCACAAGAAGTTAGGAGAGGTAAGTGAGGATTATTCCCGAGAGCCTTTCAGAAGGTGCTTGACCCTGCAGACCCCTTGATTTTGGACTTCCAGCCTCTAGAACCATAAAAGGATGCATTCTGCTGTTTAAGCTGCCCAGCGTGTGGTCACTGGTTATGGTAGCCCTAGTGAGCTGACAAGTTCACTGTGTGCTCCGTCCTTCCTCATGCTCTCTCTCTCTCTGAGCTGCTCTTCATCTCCCTCTCTGCAGAGCACACAAGGACCCCCAATCCAGATAGCATCCTCCATCCAGCTTTCCTCAGTACTCGCGCTCCAGGGAATGACCTTTCCACGAATCCCAGCAGAACCTCTGCCTCCAGTGCCTTGATGACTGATTTTAAATGTCTGTCCCTTCTCTCTGTGTGCTGGGAACCCTGGAAAGAAAAGCTATGCCTGGCACTAGAAGCCCTTATTTCTTGATGATGATTGAACTTCCACACCCTTCAGAAGGAAGGGGACTCTGTATAAGACGAAGGTGAAGGGGATACTAGTCTGGCTGGAGAAAGATAGTTATGGGACGCTTGTCTCACGGACGCAGCCGGGCCTCTGCATGTTCTCCCTCTTCTGGTTCAAACAAAGCCAGGTATTGCAAAGAAAAAATGCCTGGCACAGAAAGCAATTCTTTATCAACCAAAAAGCATTCAAGCATTTAGGGACCCAAGGCTTTTTTGGAGGACCAGTACCATACAGGCACCAATCAGATTCTTTCCCTAGGGTAATTAGAGCTGACCAGCAAGACAATTGATATTTTTTCAGCAGAAGAGAGGTCCAAGATGAAAAACTGTCTACAGGCCAAGAGTTGGAGTTCTTGTGACACCCTACGCTTGGTATGTAAAAGAAAAGTCTTCTAATTAAAGTCGAATAAGTAAAACCAGAATTGGCCTAAATCATGATATTTCAAGTGAAATTTAACTGAGAAGGATCTTAAATTCCTGCCTAGGTGTTTGTATTCTTTTCAGTTTTGCTCGAAATGACCCAACACTTTCTTCTCCATAGTAATTTGATAACAGGTAATTCTGTGCTTATTTTAATCATTTATGTTTACAGAAACCCCTATTTACTATAGCTTTGTGCCATTCGAAGCTCCTAATGGAAAATGGTGTAGGCTCTTCCATCTGTACGAGCTCCCTCCCTGTTTATGAAGCTCCATGCTGAGCTGCATTCCTGGGGAGAAGCAAGTTAGCTGGTCCATTCAGTCACAGAGCAGCTGAACGTTAGGCACAGTGCTTAACGGGAAACGATTTCTGAAGGACAAACTCCGATTTGTAAAGGAACACAACTTCAATAGCATGCGATGCTTAGCAGGTACTATGGATACGGAGGGAGGCTGAGAGATCAGGAAAAGTCAGGCAAAGCTCATTTTGGTGTTGGCAACTGAACCGTCTAGTCTTCTACTCCCAAATGCCAGTGGAATACATTAGGGATCTTTCTTCTCTCATTTTTGTTCTTGGAGGATTGGAAAAAGCACGGGAAGTGAGGCGCTGCCACACTCTGGAGTTGCTGCTGCATTTTGGACGGCAGGTCAGAGGATTCCAAAGTAAAACCAGGATAGCACTCGAAGCCCCGCCCTTGGTCCTTGGCAGCCCTTGCCCCTCTCCATTTGATGCTCATTCTCACTTCTGTGATTTTGCTCTTGGCCACATAAAGTAAAGACATTTGTAAGATCTGGTGCCTACAGAGTATTGAGCCCAAGGCTGAGAACACAAAGCCATGGTTCTTGTCCTCAAGGAGCTTAGTTTCTAGCAGGGCACAAGAGTCCCTGCTACCAGCTGAAGGGAGTGCCTGGTTGGTAAGGGCCAGACACCCAGAGCAGTGCCTTGGGGCACAAGGAGCACAGGTGGTGGATACAGTTTCTGCACTGGGGATCTTCTCTTCACTGGCTCAATTAGAAAACCTCAGAGTCACCCTACGTTCCTCTTTGTCGCTCTCCAACATCTAAGCTATGAGTGAATCCAGCTGGTTCTACCTGCAAAAGGTATCCCAAGTCTGACCACTTCTCTGCATCTGCAGCACCATCCCCTGCCCAAGCTGCCATCTTCTCTGCCTGGATACTGCGCAAGTGTCCTCCCTGCCCCAGTTCTGCTCTCGACCGCCACCGCTCTTTATCCACACAGCACCCAGAGGGAATCTCCGAAAGGGTGTGTCAGACATCAGGTCAGGGCCTCCTCTGCTCAGACGTTCTGGCAGCCCTCCAGGGCACTGGATCAGACCCAGTCTCCCGTGTGGCCCTGCACCTTCTGCCCTGCCCTCCTGCCCTGCCCCAGCCTCCTGCTCAGGGCACTATCCCTTGGTTCTCTCTGCTTCAGGCACACTGGCCCTCTTTGGAGTCCCCACAGCCAGTGCATTCCCCGTGAGAGATTCTGCACTCAGGCTGTCCACCTGGAGAGCTCTTCGCTCTGATTCCGTGTCTAGTTCCTTTGAATCATTCAGGCTCCAGTCAAACGCTGTGTCCTCAGAGAAGCCTTTGCTGACAACACAGTCAAAGCAGCCTGACCCCTGAGTATCCCCTAACACAATCCTTGATTTCACTATCTTCACATCATGTGATGTCACCTTTTTGGTTGGTTTGCCTGCTGCCTGTCTCCCCACTGATATGTCAGCTCCAGGAGGGTGGGGGTCTTCCCTGTTTGCCCACCACAGGGACCCCCATGTCCCTGGGACCTAGCACAGTGCCTGGCACACAAGTAAGTGCTTCATGGGTAGTTTATGAATATCTACAAGGTTCCTCCCAACTCCTAGCATCTCTGATGATTGTACGATGCTGAAAAAACTCCTTCAGCCTCTCCAACTCCCCGATTCAAAGCTCAGTCAAGACCACCCTTCTGCATGAAGCCCCCAGACTCCACGACCTCATGGCTCTCCTTGACCTTGAACCCCTTGCAACAATGAAAGGCTCCCCCAGCACAGGCGCTGCTGACTACTCAGTGTCTGGTGGCACTCCTTTTTCAAATGTGTACCTGTTAACTTTAAGTCCTTAGTGGCTCTTGCAAACATCTACACGCTCACTCAAATAAATTGATAAATTAAACAAAAGTAGAATTAGCTTCCACTCATCTGGGCACAATGATTTTCTTTCCAGTGAGTTGGGGTTTTTCTCTATAATTAGGGTATACCGATCTGGGAGGCTGAAACAGGCTGGCGAGCTTTTCAGATGAAACAGAGAGGGAAGGATTCTAGGGCTATGGCTGGCCTCGATGGCTCCTTGTTGAATTAGAAACAGGCCCCTCCTCTGAGTATTCATGGTCATGTGAGGGCAACTGAAGCTGCAGCCAGCAGAGTGCACTCCGGAGTCCAGCTCCCACTTGGCCACTCTGATACATCGCTTTGGGAGCAATCTGGACAGCCCAGGAGGGAGGGAGAGGGCAGGGGGCGAGCCTAGGAGACAGGGCAAGAGAGAGATGGGGAGGCAGCAGAAGAGCATGGCAGTGTGCTCCCTGGCACTGGCCCTTTCTCCCTAGTGGCCCGGCTGAAGGCAGAGCAGGAGGAACGCTCACCAGTGCTGCCTGCTAAGGGGTACCTGCACGAACCAGGCATGGCAGGGGCCAGCGGCCTGGAAGGGACAGCGGTTGGGAGCACAATGGTAGATCAGGCTCTTCGCCATTCATGGTTTGGGAGAAGAGAAGCAGGAGGGAACCAGAGATTGACCAGAACAGAGACAACAGGCCACGTGATCTTCGGAGGAGTCTCTGGGAACTTCTGCTGCACCTGGCACTAAAGGATCCAGGAGCTGACTGGGCAGGCAGGGAAGGGAGGAAATGGGAAGGTGGGAGGAGCTAGGAAGGACAGGCTGATTTAGCCTTTAGGGGCAGGGCGATGTGTGGGGCCACCAGCTTTAAGAGCATACTGCCCTTTGGACCTCCTGGATGAGGACCTGGAGACCGGGGATAGTGTACAAATGGGCATGCTTGGGGCTGGCTTCAGAGGCCACAGTGGTGGCTGGTGTGTGTGGCGGGGCAGTCAGGGTATGGACCAGAGGTTTCAACACAAAAGTAAAGAGACACATGTAACCAGCAGAAATGACGGGGAGCGGGACACACGCTCAAAAATCTCAAGAATCCTGAGGCCTCAGCGGAGGGGAGGAAGAGCTTTTCAGCTGGAAAGTGTAAGCATCCCCCGGTCCTCAGAGCCACCGGGTAGCTACGTTAGAGGCATTTCTAGGATGGTCAACGTGGTGACAAAATCCTTATTAGCCCTTTTTTTTTTTTTTTTTTTTAAACATTCTTCTCTTTGATTTCATTAGAGCGACAGAGAAAAGCCAAGAGTACAGTATTTAGAATAATAGAATTTGAGATTTTTGTTGAAGATGCAAGAGGTGTATCTGCCGTACAGGCCTGGCTGCAGCTGGGTACCTGTGTGAAAAGACCCTCATACCAGATCTGCCTTGTGGTGTGTGCAGGGAGGCCCATCCTGGAGGCTGGCCCCATGGGAGGGCCCTTCTCAGGGCCCTAAGGAATTTGTTTTATTACTGTCTTTCATTTTAAACCTTAAAGATTCACGCAAGAGTAGAGTCTTGCATACTAAAGCTCATGTATAAAACCAGCTTCAACAACTTTGGACATTTTGCTGATCTTGTTCCATTTATCTTCTCTGTCCCATTTTTTTGTTGTTGGAATATTTCAAAAGCAAAGCAACTCGTAAACATTTTAGACTCTGGCTATAAACACGGCAGCAGTTTGAAAACAGAACTACAAAATATTATACCAACAAGATTAACAAAATTACTTTAAATCATTTAGTTCCAAGTCCATATTCAATTTCCCCCAATTACCTCTAAAATGTCATTTTAAAGTGTATTTGTTGCTTCAGGATCAAGACAAGATCCTCCCATTGCATTTGTTCAATAATTCTAGTACGTCGTTGAAATTCCCTAACAGTTTCAACCTAGAAGGGTTTTTAAGAACTTCAAAGGCTATTTAATGCCCTGCACATGAAAACACCCTTCCTGTTCTTTCTATCCAAGCTCCAGGAAACCACATCCTATTCCCTTGCAGGAGGAGGGGAGTGAGGATGGTGTGACCACAGGGAGTCTGGTTCCCAAGGACAACAGAAGATGCCTGTGAGTGTTCTAAGCAGAGAACCAGCGGAGGGAAAGCAAAAGGGGAAACCGAGCTTTGCTCATAAATGTAGGAGGTTCTCAGCCACCTAACTTGGTGAACAACCCAAATACAGCCTAACCTACAGGAACAAGGAAATGTCAGTAGAATCAACAGTCCCTTGATACATGTTATTAACTTCAAGCTTGAAACTGGCGATGGTATCTGCAATTCTAGGTCAGAGGAAGGTAAGCCAAGGCCTTGGACAGGGCATGGGATTTCAGGAAGCTGGGAAGTGAAGCCTGGAGGGAAGACCACTGACCTCTGACAGTAAAGCCCTTGAGAAGCAGATTGCCTGCCAATTTATGTATCAGATAGAAGCACAGGAAGATGGAGTCAGTAAGAGCGCCTTTTATAATGAGACCTGAAATCATTTTCTAAAGCAACAAGTGGGACATCTGTGGTGGCAGCTGTCCCTGCACTCGGCACTGCCTCCTGAGTAGGGGCAAGGCAGATTTGGGATTTACTATTAATATTAAGTGAGCATAATGTTGCAACATATGCCATACTAATACATTATATAAATTAATAATGATTTTACAACATGTAATGTAACAAAAATTTAAATGTACACAGAATCCAGCTTGGAAAGGACACAAAAGCACTGCTCAAATGTGATCTCATTATGAGGAAACCAGAAACAAAGCTGTCTCCCAGATGCTGACTGATGATGCTTAAATATAGAGACGGAAGACACTCAGCAGTGCAAGGTACTTATGGAGGGACACCGGAACCATGGTCCCCAATACACGGCCACTCCCACGTGGCTTTAGGATTTAGATCTCTGCCCCCAGTCTCCCAACCCCAGGTTAGGCAGTGGGACTGGTACCTGTCGTCTCTGGGTTGGGGTAGGGGCTCTTATCCTCATTTTCATTGGGCTGGAGGTCATCCATGTTGATCTAGACAGTCACAGGGGAGAAGGAGGAAGAATTCAGTTAGATATGTCCACAAGTTAAGAGGCTTGCAGTAGCCTTGAAGTTGCATTTTAGTCAGTGACTTCGCTCGAAAATAGGTCCTTGTCACTTTGCATATCCCCTTCAAGACATCAGCAGATGGCTGGGATCCAGCCAATCTGCCTTCTCTTCCTCCTCCCGGCTCTCCTGTTCATCCCCACTGGCTTTCTTTCCACTGGGTGTCCTTCTTTCTCTCTTATTCTCCATGGGGTCTGGCCGGGGAAGGCTGTGGCCCTCCCTCCCCAGCACCAGCCTCACAGCTCCAGGAAGGAGACAGCGCCTCACCTTGGTGGTGGGTGGAGACTCTCCGTCAGCCGTGATGGATTTCAGCTCAATCTTCTCCTCCTTGGATTCCTCCACTGCCGGCTTCTCCACCATCTCTTGTTTCTTCTCTGGGCTGGCAGTCCTGGCCAGTCAGCAGCAGAAAAAATAAATGGCTGTTTACTGGAGTGATAGGGAACAGTGTAGGAGGGAACCGCCCTGTGGCCTTTTGGGGCCAGTGGGGGCTCCCTGGGTCTGAATCCATCTTCCTTTTTCCAGGGCACTTCTCGTGTACAGATCAGTCACAAGCGCTACGGGGCTGAGCCACACCTGCTCTGCCTGACACGCAATTGGCCTCTTGCAGCTCCAGAGATGCCTGGGCCGCCAAAGCAGAAAAGGATGGCGGATCTTCTCTAGGATTGGCTCCTGGAGGAGCTCTGCTCAGTGCCTGACAGCTGTGTGGCCTGGAACTGTCCCGTCTAGACAATGATAGGATACAACACAGGGCCCCGTCTTGCCTTCCTAACACTGGAGATGAATCGTAAAGTAGTGAGGAGGACTCCCTCCGTAAGCTGGAGTTGGGTTTCCCAACTGAGTGGTTGCCTTTCTCTCTCCCCACCCTACACTCTCGCCACCTATCACAGCTTCTCAAAAGATAATCCCAACAGGTGGAGAATATGACACCATTGTAGAGACTATTATAATTCACCATGGTCCCTACCAGAGCGATGCTTAGGAATTAGGAGAAAGGCCCAACCTAGGAAGCCCCAAACCCACAGTCCTCCTAGGAGGGACAGCCAACACAGCCTGGCAGTCAAGCCTCTCTCTGCCACCAGTGGGATGACATTCCAGAATGGGAGTCCTGGAGCCCCAGGCCTGGGCAAGCTTAGAGGGTTACCTGGCCAGCTTCTTTCTCTCCTTCTCCTCTTCCTCTTCCTTTTGGGCAGATGTGAGGCTCTCAGCGTCAGCCAGGTTGTCCACAGCAATGGCCAAGAACACATTCAGTAGGATATCTGTTTGTGTCCATTCTTAAAGAAAATGACCCTTGGCTTGGGGTTTTGGTGGGCACAGGGGGCGGGGGGTGTAGGACGTGCAAGGCAGAGCTCCTCAGCAGAGAGAGCTGGACAGTGAGTCACTCTGAGGGAATCAGACCCCAACAGTGTTACTCCCCTCCCCTTGCTCCCCATCACCCTCCTAGCTACCTGGTATGAGAACAGGCTAGCCTGCACACTGGAGCGGGCGGGAGTGAGGCAGCAAGCCCTGCCTTGCACTTTAATTGCTGGGTTTCATGATTGGTTTCCCCGCTGAGATGACTGGCTGTAATTGACATTATAAACAGCATTGTCTCTAGCAGGATGCAGAATGCTCTTAAGAGCGGTTTATTATAACTAGGCACTGAGGGGGTGGCTTGGCATCTCTGCCAACTCTTAATGTGAGCCTGCACACACAAAGACCCTTGGAGGGTCCGGCTGGAGCCAGCCAAGGCTCGGGAGTTCCCAATGGAGACAGTTCTTTGCCCTTTCTCCCCACCCCACTCCACCAACAGAAACGCTGTGGGTCAGAGAAGTGCAGAATCAAAGAAGGCATAGCTGGAAGGGGGCTTTCAGTTTGTGAAGTCTGACCCCCAGCCCCAGGCACCCAGACATTCCTATCATTTCACGCACAGGGAAGCCGCAACCCAGGCAGGGGAAGAGGGGCTTGTCCAGAGAGGCGTCTGAATGTGGTAGGGGCTTTGCATGCATGATCCCATTAAAACTCCCCACGACCCTTTACGTAGTAGGTTCTATGATTCCATCGCCACATTTTACAGACACTGAGGTAGAGGAGAGGTCACCCAGCTGGGAAAAGAGGAAACCTTGTCTGCAGGCTTCCATGACTGTGTTCTCTGCACTGCCTTAACTGGGACTTGGCCCAGTGCTGTTCCCATGTTACCCCTGACTCTGGACGTGACTCTCTCAGGGTGGTGAGCTGGGGAAGAGAAGCAGCACCTGTGGTTTGTGACCCTGGAAACCCCACCCCCGAGCCAGGATCAGGAAGGAGCTTTTAGGGCTGTGTGAAGTCTGGGCAGCTCTGCCTGTGACTCCAGTCCTGGAGAGCAGCATCAGAGGGAGGGGTGCTGACCAAAAAGCAGGAGGGGAGCTGAAGGTCATCTGAAGGACAACGGCTCACCCTCCCTTACAGAGCGCCCCGCCTCTGCGCGGACGCAGCGGCCCCAGGGCAGCCGGCCCGTGTCCCTACCGCAGCCCGTGTGAGAGGCTGCGCAGCGCACGCCGCAACGCCAGGGGGCGTCGCTCACCTACAGGACGCCGAGCGCACGCCCGGAAGGGTTCCGGAAGGTGAACCTCACCTATGGCAAAGCTGCAGGTTTCCACCCAGACCCACTTCCGCCGCCATGGGGTTCTAGGCTGGGTGGTGTGAGCCCGAGCGGGACCGCCCGGACCTGCGGGGACGTGCCTGCTTGGCACTGTGCTGCAGGCTGGGGGCTGGGGGCCGCAGGGGTAGGGGGGCAGCAGCAAAGGATACAGTTTCCACAGATGAAGAGGATGATGAAGTAAATACAGACTAACATCCCTGGAAAAGAGGGGCCGCCATAAGCCATGATCCCATCATACATCACCGAATTCCAGTCCTCCCCGGTCAGGATCTGAATGACACATTCCCACCAATAAGGGACACAGCGTTAGACCAACAGCAAACCCGAAACCACCCTGCCCTGCCCCACTACGTCAACAGAATTGTCCAAAATTTCCTTTCACTCCTCTCCCTCCTCCTGGCCCCCGATCCTCCTCCCCTGGGGGCTCTGAGCTATTCCACTGTCCTTACACAAAAGGCCTGGCCACTGGCATAATAGGATTTGAAGGGTGACTAAAAAGGCTTTTTGGCCCAAAGATCTCTGACTTTCTCCACACATGCTTGAGCTGACCATCAGCTATTCCTGGGGGTAAGGCATCAGGGTCCTTGTGCAGTTGTGTGTTTGCTGAGACAGCCACATGCTACACCAGCTTTCCCCAAACATTCGTCACTTGAAGATTTTCATAGCATCTACATGTGATTCATTTTTGCCTCCATCTACTTTTGAACTTAAGTAGATGCCACTCTGAGTTTGCCCTAAGCCAAAATATCTATGAAATCACAAATTTGATGGGCCAGTAATATTTTTTTCCAGGGACAAGCATGGTGGGTAGGAAAGCCAGGGTTTCGTCACCCTCTCCCCCGCTCAATAAGATCAGTCTGCTTTTCTTTGTTTATGTTTTGGGCTTTCATGGAGAATTTGAGTAAAGGATTCCATGATAAGAAGGCTTTCTTTTTTTTTCTTTTCTTTTTTTTTTGAGACAGAGTCTTGCTCTGTCGCCTAGGCTAGAGTGTGCAGTGGGGGCGGGATCTCAGCTCACTGCAACCTCCACCTCCTGAGTTCAAGAGATTCCCCTGAGAAGGCATTTTTAAACCACTTAGATTGTTTCCCCTAATGGTCCACCCACTAGTGGAATTCCACAGCAGATGGGGACAGGGGAAACTATAGAAAAAACTCAAGACTCTCGCAGGCATGGGCTCTCCAGGGCTGATCTAGGCTGGCTGTGGCTGCCTGGTGAAAGGGTGCAGTTTTCCATACTCCCCCCACCACCCTGCCACTCAACCACCCCGAGTCCGAATCCCAGGAGAGAAGAGTCCGTACCTGAAACACAGTGAGGAGGGACTGGGGGAAGTTATCAAATGTGCTCCTCCGGGTCTGCATCTCATCAAAGTTGAACTTTCCTCCAAAGAGCTGCATCCCCAGGAGGGAGAAGATGATGATGAAGAGGAACAGGAGAAGGAGCAGGGAGGCGATGGAGCGCACAGAGTTCAGCAAGGATGCCACCAGGTTGCTCAAGGAGTTCCAGTACCTGAGAGCCAACAGGAGGGAGGTCAGCACCCTGCCCCTTGCTGTCCTCCCCATTGTGCCTCATTCTCACAACTGCCCACTGCAGGTTCTCAGAGGAGCTGCCACTCTATGCTCTTTTTTTTTCCCTGTCTGGGGGGAGGGGTGGTGGTGGTAGTGTGAGTTGCCACCCTGGAGGGAGTTAATTCGAGGTGCCAGGATGACTAATCTGTTGGGGAAGAGACGGGGGCAGTGGTCAGAAGCCCGTGACCTAGCTCTGCCGGTTACCTGCTACATGTGCCTCTGGCAAGACATTTCACTTCCCTGCCTTCTGCACCCCCATCTGAAAAAATGGAGACAGCTGTAGCCCTTGCCTCATTAGGCTATTGGCAGAATTGTGTGACACGATCCACCTTTCCCCAAAGAGCCCCCTGGAGAGTGCTTGGCACACAGTTGATAAAGGTTGGTAATTATTGTTGTCGCTGTTGGTCTCTAAACAGAAGGAAAGCTTTATTTTTTTATTTTTATTTTTATTTTTCCCCATGAATGCCTGTCTGAGCTCAGCCTAGGCAGCAGCTTTCTAGCAGAGGCAGGAATTAGGTCACCCAAGGGTAAGAGAGAGTTCATGGCTCGGTGAAGTTTCCCAAGTTGACCGCGTCCTAAGAATTGTTTTTTCAAGGGCCTTTGCTCTTGAGATTCTGATTCATTAACTGTAGTTTGGGGCCCAGATATCTTTGTTTTTAACGAGCGTCCTACAGGATTCTGATCAGCAGGTGAGTTTGGGAAATCCTAGATTGTAGCAAACCTGTCACACCCACTGGGGCAGCTCAAAGCACGAGTCCTCTGAGTGGGCAGGAGCTCGGTCCTGAGTGGACATGGGCTTTCAGTGGGATCCCTGGGGAGGAAGTCCCCACTCCTTACAGTCCTGGGGCCTCTCTCCACTATAAATACAGAGATCCTGGCAAAATCCCTTTCTCATGAAAAAGTGGGAGGGGAAACCTACTAATGACTGCCGGATGTTGGGTGGGCGCCTGGGTGAGGGTCCGCTCAGGATCAGGAAGTGCACCATAGCAAAAGGACACGGCCCCGAAGGGAGCAAGGGCAAGAACAGGACAATCTCATTTCCCTCTGGCCCCCTCTGGCCCACCTGCCTCCTAGGTCACTACCTTGAGAGATTCCCAGCTCATCACCAATCCAGACAGTGGATTGCTTTTGCTCCTTCTGTGAGTGACATGCAAGCCACTCCCACTGCAGCCACAGCCTGGGCTCATCTCTGCAGAGAATGGTTCCATACCAAGGGACAGAAGCAGAGGGGTCATAGTTTGGATGGCAACATGAACTTTTCACCCACCTGCAGCCTCGAGGGCACCTTTGGCCTCCACAAATCCAGCTTTTCCTCACTTCTATTTTGCCTGCCAGCCATACCCCCTCTGTTGCAGAACATTAATATACGTTTATTTGTATCTGTTCTATACAGTCTTATCTCACCAAAATAGGCTCTAAATTTTAGACGGCAGAAGATGGCAGGGTTTTTTCCCCCTCCATCTTCCCCATCTCTGTCCTTAAATAAATTCTGTACAACCCACTATGTGTGATGGACTGCCTGGAGCCCCTGCAGGCTAGAGGCTGTAGTGATCTGCTTAAAGAAAAAAGTAAGAGAACCTCTCTGGGGGTAGGACACCCTCCCCTCTTACAGCTAAAGCAGTTTTCCCAAGCCTGCCTGGTGATCAACACCAGTAGAGGTGGCTGGGCACGGAGGTGGGCTGGGCACGGTGGTGGCTCATGCCTGTAACCCCCTTTGGGAGGATTGGCACTTTAGGAGGTCAAGGCAGGAGGACTGCTTGAGGCCAGGAGTTCGAGACCATCTTGGGCAGCACTGTGAGACCTCATCTTTAACAAATTTTAAAAAATTAGCTGGGTGTGGTGGCACATGCCTGTAGTCCCGCCTACTGGGGAGACTGAGATGGGAGGATCACTTGAGCCCAGGAGTTCGAGGCTGCAGTGAGCTATGATTGCACCACTGCCCTTCATCCTGGGTGACAGAGTGAGACCCTGTCCTAAAATATTAATTAATTAATTAATAATAATAGAACAACACAACAACAAAAATACCAGTGGGGTGTGTTAGCATTTCCTACATCCTGATTCCAGGTCCCTCCCTTGCACTGTGAAACCCTAATCTCTGACTCTGGGGCTGGGGTAATCCTCACGCAGCCAGTTCAACACTTGCCAATACACTGGGAGTTGGGAACCAGCAACTTTAAGCATATTTATAACAAGAATTTCCAGCTGTATCCGAGGGAAGAGTGTCTGCATGTGTGCTGAAGTCACAAATCCTCTAGAGATCCTTGGTATGCTCAACCGTCATGGAAGATTCTGGAAAACCCTTAATGGCCATGGAAGGTTGAAGCCTTCATTTTCATGAAGTAAAGAGGCATGTGGGAAATAACTCCAACTGGGATTATACCTGAGACTCAGGTATGTCTGACAGCCATGGGGACCAACGAGAGCTTGACAAACAGGTCATGGCTGCAGAAGGAGAGGGCCAGGTGCCATCAGCAAGAAAGTCTGGGGGAGGCCCCAGATGAAGGGCAGCTGCGGGGGCGGGGCCCTCCTGACTTGGGAGCCCCTTGGAATGCCTGGGGCTCCAGGGAGGAGGCAGCTGTGGGCCAGGAAGAGATCCAGTCTCTAAGAGGGGAGAACGCTCCTGGGAAGGCGGAGATGGAGCATGGAAACTGGCAGGGATCTCCCAGAGCGACGGCCAAAGGCAAGGACGCGCATGTGGACACAGAGCTGGGTCTGGAGGAGCACCCTCCGCCCACTCTCCCTGCCGCCCCTGCCTCCCTCAACCCCTGGGGTGTCTGGGAAAGTCTGAGCTGCACAACACCGGGGTTCGTGCTCTGACGGAGCTCCTGCTTCCCACCTATCACCTTCCCCATCTCCAGGAAACGAGAACCATAGCTTTTGGCTCAAAGCAAAGTCCTTGGAGTCATCTTCCTGACTCTCTCACGCTCTGCATCAGCAAATCCTTCTGCGCCATCTTCAAAATGAGTCCTGACTTTGGCCACTTCCCACCGCCTCTCATCCTCACTGCCTGGACCCCCGCTCCGGGCAGCTGCTCTCCAGGCTGCAGGAGCAGCAGGTGTTGCTATGAGGTGAGACCCACGAAGCCTCAGTCTTGCTTCAATCACCTCCCCTTCTCCTCTGGGTCAAAGCCAGAGTTCTCCCAAAGGCCTGGGAGATTCTGGCCCCAGAGCCTCAGCGACCAGCCAGCTGCACTCCCCTCCCTCGGGCCCCCTCACTCTTTCTCCAGCTCCCACACACGCTCCTGCCTGGCCAAGGCCAAGGCCAAGGCCGTGCTGCTGTCCGTCTTCAGCAGACGTCAGTGGGGCTCACCCCTTCAGCTCCTTCAGACCTCACATCTCCCCTGGCCACCGCTCTATCCCTCATCACTCTCAAAGAATAATTACTTCTTTGCTTATTGTCTATTTGCCCTCGCCAGAATGTGAGGCCATGGGAGAGGGAACCCATCTGTTACATTTATATCCTTAGAGCTTAGAACAGTGCCTGGCCCAAAGTAGGTGATGAGCAAACATTTTGTTCAGTGAATGAATGAAGCTTACTGTTCGTATGACACATCGGTACTTCCTGGAGGGAAAGGCAAGGGGCCATGGAGTTGCATGGTTGCTTCTGTGCACGTGTGTTTGTGTGCGTGTGCACTTAAGTTGAACACACTTTGCCAGTGAGAAGTAGCTGCCTGCCCCTGCTCGCATAGCCTTCCTATCCCCACAGCTTCCTTACATCCGTGGGGAGGGATTTTCTGCGACTCCTGACTGTTCCATTGCCAGACCATGCATCAGACTAAATATGTATCAATTTGTCCTACAGAAAACAGAGTTTCTGAGGCTTGAGCAACCCCTGGGGTAGGATTTCCAGATCACTGGGAAGGTGTCTCTGGGGAAGAACTCACATTCTCAAATTCACTGGTCCCAGTATTGAGGGCATAGATCAGTCTCCGTTTAAAAGATGAATTGGCACCAGCCTACTGTCTACATGAAAAACACCTGGGGTGAAAGATACGTCCCGGGGATCAGTAACATAGTGAAAACATGGCTCAGACAGACAGACAGACAGACAGACAGACAGACGGACGAGACATGGTTGTTTCTGCTGTTTGTCTTCAGCCTACTGTTGCTTCCCATTCAACAGGGAGAAAGATGGGGTTGGGCCCGAGGCAGGCCTGCCACCTGTCCTTTCCTTTCCTTTGCAGCAGGATAAAGAGGGCAGGTTGCTGCCCGGGGCCCGGCATCATGAGGGGTGCTCAGCTTGCTGAGCAGAAGGCTTCCATTCCTAATGTGCAAATTATCAGGGATGTGTTATGTGCTCATCTAGAAGATGAGACAAAGGAATTGCTGAAATGACGACGTGGCAAAGAATGCTGATAGAGTTCAGAGGAGAAAGGCTGAATTCCGGAGCCTGGCAGGTCTTGGCTGGTAGCAGGTTGAGGGTGGGGGCTCACTATCACTGACATGGATGAGATTTGAAGGTGTCCAGGTGGCAGCCTTTGAGGTGGGCAGGGTGACATGAAACACCACTTAAATAAAGCAGCTGGAGGTCCTGCAGGTCCTCACACTCCCTCCTCTTAATGTGGTCTGATGGCTCGCACAGCTATGGCCTGAAGATTGGATGATGGCCTCCTATCCTAGAATCACCCTCTTTTTTTAGGAAGATTCACTGGTGGTAAACTAGAGGGGTTAATGGCACACTCACAATCAACTGAAGCTTTTTTCCTCATTGGTCAAAAATATGAAATACACACGCTCATACACCAAAAAGGCAAGAGCTTTGGAGAGAAGCAAGCAGCAGCAGAGCAAAGCGCTTCATGTCTGTTGGCCACAGACCTCATGGAGAAGTGGAAAAATGAAGCACTGTCTCATCAGAGTAGTGCACACACATGCCCACAGATGCACAAGCTCACACTGAGTACTGTGGGCTCTACAGCAGATGCCCAAGCTCACGTTCAGTGCTGTGGGCTCTACAGCACCCGGTGCAGGTGTCCGGCTCTAGATCACCCCCCAGACACTCCGCCTGCGTCGCCATCCTTGGCATCAACTTTCCCTTCCCATTCTCTGGCTGCTGGAATCATTCTCGCCAAACTGTGCGTCCTTGCTCACCCCATCCCCCATCCGACCCACTCGGCTCACTGTTTTATCCTTAAAGTACAGCACATCTGAGGGCTTTTCATCACATCAAGTTCTCTGCCACCTAAATTCTCTCCTTCCCTCTACTTTCCTACTCCCAGCCTCCCTTTAAGCCCTCTCACTTGCTGACCGCCATGTCACTTCTGCTACCTCTTCCCTCTGCCTCTCCTGATTTAAGTTACCACCATCTGTTCAGAAACCCTTTTATCTCCATTTGTTTCCCCTTCTCTAGGTCTGTCTCTGGGTTTGGGGCTCTGTGGAATTCTTCCTCTTCTTCTGTAATATAAAGAGACCTGAGCCTTCCTTGAACTGGAACTTTCATCTCGTGAACCTTTTGCTTCAAAGAGCTCAGGGCCAGCTCCTTTACCTTTATTCTAGGTACAGAGCAGAGCATGGAGCTTGCCATAAATAAGAGATCTTCAAAATAACAGTAGCCACCACTTTCAGATGCTCTGCAAATGTTCCACCCTGTTCTCTCTGTGTTCCAGAGAAGGTCATAACTGACTTTGATACCTGCCCAAAATGCTCTCATCCTGAAGGCTAAAAAAAAATTCTTAGTTTCGGTGGCAAGTGATCTATTGTTAAAAGAGCATTTATAAAGCAATCTCCTGTGGTGAATCTGTGTGGCTGGGGCTTCATGGGAGGCAATGGAGTGACGAGGAGTGAGAGTCAGCTGAGGCCACCTGGGGAAGCAGGTAGCATCCATCCAGCGAGTGAGCACAGGAGTGGGTGTCCTCAGAGCAGAGCTTCCGTCAAGTTGAGCCCTGGCCCCTTAAGACACAATAGAACTGGGAGGGATTAGTATGCTCAGAGGTGGAACTGTATATGCTGGGCTAGGCCTGGAGGAGTCAAGCAGAATTCTAGAGTATTTTGGTCTGGGATAGCCTGGGCCTCATCTACCGGCTCAGTTTCTACTGGTACCTGCCCCAGCTCCCGTCCCTTCTAGCAGGCTGGGAAGACCATTTTGTGGTTTCACTTTTGAGGCAAGGGCTGACTTGGTTAACAAGTTCAAAGGGTCTTGTCTTCCCTGTTTGCAGCAGATGTCTTGGTCACATTGAGAACGGAACCTGCATGCGGAGTGTAATCTGGTCAAGAGGGCAAGGTGGTCTGGCCTGGACCTGGGGATGGCCTTAGCAGTGTGCTTCTCTGAGCTTCTGGGCCACAGGGCCCTAGTCACCCAGTGTCACCTAGTTGGCCCCTCCAACCACAGTTGTGTCAGGGCTAGGGAGTCATCCTCACCTGCATCTTCTTAATCTTTCTCCTAGTAGGTGACACCAGTCCATTTCCATTCCAGAGGAGAACCACCCATTGTGTTGACAGCCACACTGCAGGCTCTGGAGTCTGAGCTGCTTTTGCCATAGACTCCTGCCGGGGAACTGGGCCTCTGCCAAACAGACCTCCTTAATAATGGCCCTCAATGAGCTCAGAGGCTCCAGGGGGCCTGAGAAGAGTGGGGGCTAGAAGGTGATGGGAGAGCTGGGAAGGTGTGGGCTGGATCTGCTGCTCGAGGCCAGATGCTGGTGGGGACACGAAGACATTTCGAGCCTGGGGGATGTGCTAACGGCTCTCACCCGGAGCTCCGTGGGGCCCATATGTGGCCAAGATTCGGGAGCCAATCCGTCTGTGCTGAATCAGCCCCAGCTCCCACTGCAAGGCCTGGGAAGGGAGCTTCAGGGGAGGAGCAGCAGGAGAAACAAAGAGGGACTGAAGGTGTGAGAGGGAAAACAGCAAGTGCTAGAGGGGCCTCACTGCACGTGAAAACCAAGTGTGTCAAAAATGAGATGCGATTAGTAAGCTGGTATCACGTCCGATTGAATCTGTCTGAAGCCCTTCTCCCACCCCTCAGAATATGTCAGACTGGGCTGACAAAGAGTAGACAAACTGGATATTGAATCTGGGCAGCACTGAGAGCCACAGGTGGAAGAACCCAATCCATCATGAGGCTGGAAGGCCCACCGTACTGGGGCATTTACTCAAAGAAGACAAAGATTCTGGCCATGTGTATGCCCCACTGTTCTCAATGGGCAGGAATCTCATCT
Organism: Mandrillus leucophaeus; assembly: GCF_000951045.1. NCBI lineage: Eukaryota > Metazoa > Chordata > Mammalia > Primates > Cercopithecidae > Mandrillus > Mandrillus leucophaeus. Next base: position 2,928,809 of record NW_012108585.1, on the reverse strand, counting down.
TCCTCAATCTTTTCTATTAAGTAATTTTCTTATAGTCTAGTACAGTCTTCCTGGCCTTTTTTTTTTTTGTCTTGAAACAATAAGATGAATGATACGCATACGTGTAGCGTACTCCTTAAGGTGTTCTCAGGTTTTGACAAAACACAAAAAATATATGTAAAGAATTCATTTTCCTCATAACGATATATCAAAGACATCTGCTCCCTTCAGGCATCATGGATGAGTAGTAAGTCCACCCATTCATAGAAGCATTTTGTAATGCAAGTGACCGAGTGATGCTATTATGTTACAAGGACAATATTAATTGTTTTTTTTTTTTTTTGAGGCGGAGTCTTGCTCTGTCACCCAGGCTGGAGTGCAGTGGCCAGATCTCAGCTCACTGCAAGCTCTGCCTCCCGGGTTCACGCCATTCTCCTGCCTCAGCCTCCCGAGTAGCTGGGACTACGGGCGCCCGCCACCTTGCCCGCCTAGTTTTTTGTATTTTTTAGTAGAGACGGGGTTTCACCGTGTTAGCCAGGATGGTCTCGATCTCCTGACCTCGTGATCCACCCGTCTCGGCCTCCCAAAGTGCTGGGATTACAGGCTTGAGCCACCGCGCCCGGCAATTGTTTTATTTTTTAAAGAAACTATTCACGAACTTTGGAATTTCAGCTCTCAGTAATAAATTACTTACTATACACCATCCAGCTGCTCTGGATGTACCAGTGTGTCATGACCTCAGGGTGGAGAACCACTGATTGAGATCCCTGTTCCCGACTCTTGGGCAACGGGCCCTGGGTGAGGGAAGAGCAGCCTGGAATTCTAGAATTCTAGAAAGGGAGCCATGAATCCATGTGTCCACCAAGCATTATACTACTCTGAATAAACAGCCTGTCTTGCATTGACATTACCGCTTTTCAAACATACACAGATGTGTAGGAATTTAAATTTAAAAGCTTTACTGAATTCATAGTAGCTCTTACCTTGATGTGTTTTCTCAGTCAAAAACTATCAAAAGTACCATCTTGACAGAATTAGAGACCACAGTATGGAGAAGACAGTGGAGATGTAAGAATCAAGTTTTTTGGCTGGGCAAGGTGGTCAGCCAAGTGGGAGGCTCTCTTAAGAC
>NW_012108585.1:2920289-2926816 GCF_000951045.1 Mandrillus leucophaeus | reverse complement strand
ACGAGGAAGAGGAGGAGAAGGAGGAAGAGGAGGAGGAGGAATAAAGTTTTCCAAATGCACATGAAGGGCAGTATTTTAGGAGAAGAAAGCAGACCAAGAGCAGCAGTAGGAAATTAGGCCAGTGGTTCTTCAAGTGAGGTCGGTCATTGGACCACCAGCATGGAACTCTCTGGGAGTTGCTGGCCAAAATCGCTAGAGATGAGCTCCTTAATGAGCTCCTTCATGGGTTCAGCTAGGTTTAAGAATTGCAATCACTGGTTCAGACTACATTGTAAAAATAAAAATAAAAAGAAGACATTTCTTCTACATATGAGTAGCAGCCAGACGTTGCAAAGTATTTTCCAAGATATTTTAAAAGAAGAACGCATGCACTTGTCTGATGGCAGGACCATGCACAGATGACTCATTTCAAGGTTCAGCTGAAGGGACCACAATGTCTACTCCCAGCCCATATTTTAGGCATTTTTCTTGGTCACTGTCACCCAGTCCCAAGGCTGGGGCTGGAGACAGGCTTATGGGATTTCCCAACCTCATTAGTCTCTTTGTTGCTTTCCGAAAACCCCCAGAGGCTTTGGAGACTTGAAAATAGGAAGATGACGGCCTTTGCCAAAGTCACTTTCAATTAGACAAGGATTTTTTTTTCTGTTTATAGACTTCATAGAGCTCTGATAATACTACTACTCTTTCTTGTGGAGGGACTACAGGAAGCTCTCTGATTAAGATAGATTTTGAAAAATGGTTTCTTGGCAATATCTTCAGATTAGAAATAAATTGGTGATTAAAAATAGAATGAATGTTAAATCTTTTCAAGATGTCATAACAATATATAGCAGCAAGATTTCTTTTCTATAGAAATATATATATAAAACCCAAAACAGGGACTTTTGAGAATTATTTAAGAGGCATTAAAAACTCCAAGTTAAAAATAGCTTTTACCAGACCCCAGGAGGAGCAAGTAGAATCGGCAATTATCTAACAAGAACCAGGGCATAAAGATCCTTTAAGTCCTGTCTCAGGGATCTAGATAAGACAGGTCAGCTCTCAGCTCTGTGGTGCACAGCAGTGGTTAGGAGCACAGCACCTCAAGTCAGACCCACAGACCTGCCTTGCCTTTTAATCCCAGTGTTACCTCTCAGCAGTTTTGTGACCTTGGGCAACTGACAACTCTCTAAGCCTCAGTTTTCTCATCTGCAAAATGGGAATAAGAATAATAGCAGCCTGCCCTCATCCTCAAGTAGGTAGTTGGGAGGATGACTCAAGCTAACATTCGCAGGCCTCTGGCTCACCCTGTCTGGCACAGAGTAAGCACTGGTGCATGGTAATCACTGCTGTTATAAGGATTTCTATCACTTTTACTGTAAACCAAGGACTTTCTGTAATGCCAACATATTCAGGACACTTAGGAAGAGCTCTCTTTCGATGGGGTCAGACAGGGAAAGAAGGCTGTTGCTTAGGAGCATTAAACTTCTGGATTTTAATCGTGCGTATCCGTTAAGTCCCTCATCTGAGATTCAACCTTCTCCAGGAGCTATCTCCTGCTCCCAATTTCTCACAGCAGGTAATTCCGGCACCCACCACACTTTGCCAGCTCATTATATTCTGTCTTAGATTTTCCTTTAATCTCTTCATGTGCACAAACTCCATCTCCCCAACCAGACTATAGGTTTAGTTCATGCCATACACCTTATTTTTTGATTTTTTCCATCTCTCTGAGCTCAATACACAGTATATACATAGTGGGTAAATAAGTAAGAATAAGAGTATGTGAATATGTAGGTCACTATTAGCTCTCTTCTCCTTCTTCCTTCTAATAATAGCAGTCATAATATTAGATTAATAATAAAAGCTTCTGCATATTGAGTCCTTTCTGTGCACTAAATGAAACACTTTAAATGCCGACCTCCCTGGACCGTCTACAACACCATGTGACCATGCTCTGGGTGTCTGCCAAGAGAATTGTGATGAGAAGAGTAATACCTAGGGACAGTTTCCAGCCTCACTTAGCCAAGTTCAGAAACATGGTCTGAGCGATCAGCTCCAGATCCTGAGCAGAAGACATCAACCTCCATCCCTTTTCACCCATCACAATCCAGCTGATGGTTTTAGAGCTCCTGTTATCAAAGCTTCCCCAAAGCAGAGATTTTGGAAGCTCCCAAAGCAGAATTTTAAGGACAAGGGATTTGTACCTTTGAGGGGCACAGGCTGAAAATTCCTTCCAACTGTTTCCTGTCTGTCTTCTAAGGTTGACCATAATGCACATTAAGAAATGTATATTATACTGCAAGTCAAGTCTGTATTTCAACTTTTTTTTTTTTTTTTTGAGACAGAGTCTCGCTCTGTTGCCCAGGCTGGAGTGCAGTGGCACGATCTTGGCTCACTGCAAGCTCTGCCTCGCAGGTTCACGCCATTCTCCTGCCTCAGCCTCCCAAGTAGCTGGGACTACAGGCACCTGCCACCACACCTGGCTAGTTTTTTTTGTATTTTCTTTTTAGTAGAGACGGGGTTTCATGGTGTTGGCCAGGATGGTCTCGATCTCCTGACCTCGTGATCCGCCCGCCTTGGCCTCCTAAAGTGCTGGGATTACAGGCGTGAGCCACCACGCCCGGCCGACCCTCTGATGTTTTTCTATTCTATTTCATTCTTTCTTTAAAAATGATGCTTGAGAGAATGTGAAGAAATTGGAACCCTTATACATTGCTGATGGAAATGTAAGATGCTTTAGTGTCTTTGGAAAACAGTTTGACAGTTCCTCAAAATCTTAAACATATTGTTACCAAATAATCTAGAAATTCCACTCCGAAGTATGTATCCAAGAAAAACAAAAGCGTACATCTATAGAAAGACTTGAACATGAATGTTCATAGCAGCATGATTCATAGGAGCCAAAACATAGTAACAACCAAATGTCCATCACTGACAAATGAATAACCGAAATGTAGTATATCTATCAATGGAGTATTATTCACCATAAAAGGAAACAAAGTACTGATCTATGCTACAACATGTATGGCCCTTGAAAACGTTATGCTAAGTCAAAGAGGCCATCACAAAAACACATATGATAAGATTTCACTCCTATGAATGGTCCAAAATAGGCAACTCTATAGGGACATAAAGTGAATTTGGTTCTGGGAGGGAAGATGGGGGGAATGTGGAGTGGGTATGGAGTTTCTTTCTGGGGTGATGAAAATATTCTACAACTAGAACCTGGTGATGGTTGCATAACTGCTAATATAAAAAACAATTAAATTACACATTTAAGGGGTAAATATATGGGGTATGAATTATATTTCAGTAGAGCTGTTTTAAAATGATGGTTGTGATCCAATAAACTGATTCCACCACTCCCAGTGGTCACAAGTCAGGTGAAAACCATTGTCCTAGAGAATGGTGCCCCTCGGCCCTGTCCTCGTCACGAGAGTCACTGCCTGGCCTAGACAGTGAGGGAGATGGCCCGCTGTGGGTAGGTGCTGGACTGATATATGGAGGGGTGGCCATGTGGACAGAGGGTGAACGCCATCTGCAGTGCAGTGTCCACAGCCCTTTACAGTGGCTGGATCTTGATCACGTTTTCAGCAGAACTTGTCCTGCTAGAAGACTACATTTCTCAGCCTCCCTAATAGCTCAGGTGCCCAAGAACAGAAGCCCTTGCTGAAATTTCTGGAAGATTTCTTCCCATTTGTTTCATTGTGTTAAAATAGACATAACATAAAATTTACCATCTTAACCTTTTTTTTTTTTTTTTTTTTTTTTAACTGTAGAATTCAGTAGTGCTAAATACATTCACACGCTTGTGAAACCACCACCACCCTCTACCTCCAGAACCCTTCTCACCTTGCAGAACCGAAGCTCCGCACCCATTAAACACTGACTCCCCACTGCTCCCTCCCGGCCGCCCTGGGCGCCCACCACTCTGCTTTCTGTCCCTATGAATCTGACTACTCTAAGAGCTGCGTATAAATGGAATCATACAGTATTTGCCTTTCTGTGACTGGCTTATTTCACTTAGCATAATGTCCTTAAGTTTCATCTACTTTGTAGCATGTGTCAGGATTTCCTTCCTTTTTAAGACTGAATAATATTGCACTGTATGTACAGACCACATTTTAAAAATACGTTCATCTGTCTAAGGCAGTTGGGTGTGCAAATATCTCTTTGAGATCCTATTTCAATTATTTTGGGCATATACCCAGAAGTGGAATTGATGGATGAGAGGGTAATTCTATCGTTAATGTTTCTAGGAACTATCATACCATTCCCCACAGTGGCTGCATTTTACACTCCCACCCACAGTGCACAAGGGCTCCAATTGCTCCATGTCATTGCCAACCCTCAGGATTTTCAGGGTTTTCGACAGCAGCAGTCCTAATGGGTGTGTCTGGGAGTGACTTCTGGGAGTGGAGAGGCTGCCTTGGCCAGGGTGGTCAGCCCTTCTGCTCCTTTCTACTCTTCCCACCTCCAATTTGAATGTGATGGCTCAGTCTCCAGAAGCCAACTTATGACCCTGGAGAGGAATCAGCACCAAGGCTGGTGAAGCACAGGAGAAGCGACTGAGTCCCTGACCCTTTTCCGGAAGCCACCTCAGCTAGCTGCCTCTGGACTTTCTTTCCGTGGCTGAATAAGTCCCTAGCTTGCTTACACTACTGAGTTGAGTCTCTGGTATTAGCAGCCAGAGGAATTTCCAAATGATGTGCCATCTAAATGAGCACAAACTCCCCCCATTGCATGTAAACTTCAGAGACACCCTTTGAGGAAGAACAGCCCTGCTCCCACTCAGGCCTTGCCACCTCCCTTGCCCTCTGGAAGAACTTCTCCCTGAGTCCCCTCTCCAAAGTGAGAGGAGATGCCCGGTACCTCGTGATCTTGAATATCCTCAGCAACCGGACGCATCGGAGCACGGAGATGCCCAGTGGGGACATGATCTTGGTCTCTACCAGGATGGTCTCCAGGATGCCGCCACACACGACGAAGCAGTCAAAGCGGTTGAAGAGGGACACGAAGTAGGCCTGCAGGCCCAGGCTGTACATCTTCAGGAGCATCTCTGCCGTGAACAGGGCCAGCAGGGCCTTGTTCGCCGTGTCTGGCAGGCCCAGGAGAGGGATGAGATCCGAGCAGGGCCAGAGGAGGGCAGAGAGGGAGGCAGGGAAAGGAAATATAGTAATTATCTCCACTGGAAAAAAGATCCCCCATGACACCGCTCCCATCCACCTTGGCCAAAACAGAACAGTTAGGGCCAAGCCAGTGGGAAAGGGCTCTCTCGTCATAATCATAACAGACATTTACTGAGCATCTCTCATGCGCCATAGGCTCAGCACACACAAGCTCTACTCCTCATAGCAGGCCTGTGGAGATGGCACCACCATCGTCATGCCCATTTTCAGAGATGAGAAAGGAGGTTCAAAGAGGTGAGTAATCTGCAGGCCAACAGCTGCACTGTCTGAGTCCGACTTCTCCACCACCAGACCCCCTGCCTCCCAGGACTCTGGAATGCAGCTGTGGAGGATGGGGCCAGGTCTTCTCGACTGCCCAGCAATGATGATGAGGCCTGGCTAGCAGGACCCTCGTCCAGGGGCCCAAGGAAGGATAATGAGAACGAACGACTCATTGAAGACAGTTCCTTGTGCTCAGGCCCTATTCTCTTCTCTGCGTTTTTGCTCATTCCATCCTCACGTGTTCTGGTTAAGGCCACCTCGGGGCTGCAGGAAGGCCCCCAGGTATTTAAAATCCATGCTGGGAAGTTGGCAGCCAGGGGTCTGAGATAGGCAAACAAGCTGTAGCCCCTTTCCTCATCACCCGGGCCCACCAGTGACTTTGGGGCAGGCTGATGGTGTGGGCCCAGTCAGAGAAGCCTTGTCTGTTTTTAAAACAAGGTAGTGCATTTTACTGTGGGGCTTTAGAACTGCTAGGCCCTTGTTATCTCCAGCACAGCACCTGCCAAGAGCTCTGACCACTGTCTGCTTTCCCATCCACCTTCTGCCTGTGGTTATGCCCTCCCCTGGGCCTAGGGGCTGAGTTACCAGGAGGAAATCAGGGCAGAGCTGGGGCCGCCGCTCACCTTGGACTTCTGTGAGCCAGTGGGGCTGGTTGTAGTGCTCAGAGGCAATGGTGAGCGTGTTGAGGAACACCAGGAAAATCACCAGCCAGTAGAAGACATTAGACTTGACCGCGGCACGGCACTTTCTTCTGCAGAACCGATTCCACCGGCGCCAGTAGCGGCTGGAAAGGGGACAAGGAGAGAAGGGTGGGGATGGCTGTGAATTCAGGTTTCCTCCAACCCAAGATGCAGCCCCGTGGCTCTTCTCACCCCTCACTGACCTGGCCTTGCTAGAACAGCCCAACCTGGTGGCAAGGAGCCCAGCTTCTCACCCAGCTAACCAGGCCCTGCCGCCTTGGGGATGCCCCTGAACTCCTCCAAGCTTTAGTTCTCCCATCTGTGAAACGGGAAGAGGGCCAACCTCATGGGGTTATTGTGGGGATGGATCAAATACCTTTTAATGCATCTGGCTGTTTTGAAGTTGAAGGTGCTC
>NW_012108585.1:2900822-2919649 GCF_000951045.1 Mandrillus leucophaeus | reverse complement strand
CTTTCAGTAACTCTGCAAAACATGCATCATGCTGATTGTTGTGGAGGAGAAAACTACGGCCCGGGGAGGCTGTGTACCTCGACCAACATCACAGCGGGCAGAGCCAGGCGTGGGTTTCTGCCCAGCCTCCTAGCCCTGACTCTGCGTGCTGCATCCATATGGTAGAAGGGGTTCATCTGGAGCACAGGCTCTTTGTTCTTCTGGGTTATAGAATCTTTCCAGAATCTGATCAGCGTTTAGATCTGCCTTTCAGAAACATGGGCACACACCCACACCCACACCTTTCCATGTGAGCCCATGCAGCACACAGAGCCCTTAAAGCTCACTCATGCTCCGTGGACTGTTCCCAGTGTCCTGGTTCAGGGGCCTTTGTCAGTGATTCTCAAACCTGGCTACACACAGAATTACCTAGAGAACCCTCCCCAGAACCCCACTGGTCCGCAAGCCCCAACACCAAACCAATTAAGTCTGATTCTCTAGGGGGTTGGGTATTTTTTAAGGTTCCCCAGGTGGTTCTAATGTGTAATGATGGTTGAGAACCGTTGGCTAAGATGATCCTGAAGAAACACCTTTTAAGATTCTATGGTGGAGGCGTTTTCGTTTTCCTGATACAGAGAACATATACAGCTCTATTTGGTTGAATTCAGTAGACGACACGGTTAATAAATGGCTGCAGTGTGCAAGGAGAGAGGAACCACAACTGAAGAAGTGCTGAGGAGGAGACTGCAGGGGCCATGCTGAGGGCTTGGGGAGGGGGAAAAGACATGATCAGGTTGGACTGGAACACGCCACAAAAACAGCCCCTCTGTCACCTTCCAGACCAGGGAGAGTATGAGGAATTCTCTTCCTGTTCTCCAGGTTAGAGATGATGAAGGCAATAGATTTATTAATGGCAAAGACGACATGGAGCTGGCAGCAATTTTGGAGGCAGAATCAACAGGCCCTTGAGATGAGAGGATGTGCAGAATAAGAGAGACAGGTATGGAAGGGAGGCCTACATTTTTAGCTGGGGCGATTTGGGAGAGCGGCACGGAGGGCCAGAGGAGGGGGAGTAGAGCTCCAGGCAGAGGGGTCAGCTATGAGAAGCGTGGGGTGCTTAGCTCTGCACATGGCTTTGGGGCACCTGTAGGGCTTGTACGCAGACCCACCAGGCATAGAAGATGCAGCTCCTGCTTGGGTAATGAAGGCAGGAGGAGAAATAAAGTAGAATCCTGGTGATAAAGTCCATGAATATCTGTATTTTTCCATAAAATGATCTCCTTTCTATGAATCTCTCTAGTCTAGACAGACATTCCTCTAAATAAGCATGCAGAATCTGCCTCAGGGCAGAGATTTCAAACCTCACACTGCAGCCCATTAGTGGGTCATGAAATCTATTGAGTAGGTCATGCCTGGCACTGAATAAAGGAATAGAGTGGAAAATATCACAGTGCCTGTCATATCATAAGGAAACTGCTTTTTAAGGTAAGCAGTAAGGAAAATATTTTTTACGTAAAACTTTGTTTCCGGGGGCGGGTGTGTGTGTGTGGCATACTAAGTCTGGATGTGAAAACTGGCCCTCCACCTCAGCACGAGGAAGCTGAACTGAGGTCCTCTATTCTAAATCAGAGTCCGTGGCATGAGTCCGTTTCTCCAGCCTTCCTGCCAGAGATGACCATCAAGCCTCAGTGTCACCTCCTGGGTCAGGTTATGCTGGTGGTAGAACAGCAAGTCCCATCTGTGTGAACCTGCTGGTCTGTGAATGGCCTATTCCTTTCCAGCCCCTGGGCACGTAGCAGCACCATACGTGGGTGTGCCCCAGGGCTGCCCTGTGCTGTGTGCACTGCCCTCAGCCTTGGTCCTCTACTTCCAGAGCAGAAGGCCCTCCAAACATCAGCAAACTCCAAGATGCTAGCGACAACCAGTGTTCCAAGGTTCCAGGATGTGGACCTCAGCTGTTACGGATCCCTGCACCCACCCACCCCCAAAATTGCCTCTTGGAGTAGCCTGACTTCATCCACCTTTCTATTCTGTCCTTTTTCTATCGATGGTCTGCAGAAAATCCTGTTACCAAGCCTTTGCTAAATCTAGGATGAGGTTAGGAGAACGAAGAGTAATCTAAGAAGGGTACTCTTTCCTCAGGACTGCAGGGAGAACTTAGTTTTTGGCCTGAGGAGTGGGGAGGGGAGAAAGGATTAATCGGGGCAGTGTTCTGCTCTGGCTTGAAGGCCGTCTCCAGTGAGGGCCACACCTTACACGGGACACTTGCCTACCACTCGGGGGAAAATCCACTACACAGGGAAGCAGGCCACCAGGTGTAAAATATGGTTTCTAATCTGTATACTGAAGAGATGTCTGTACTTCTATGTTCACTGCAGCACTATTTACAATAGCCACGATACAGAATCAACCAAAGCGTCCATCAGCAGATGAATGGAGAAAATGTGGTACGTGCACACGCTGGAATATTGTTCAGCTATAAAAAAGAATGAAATTCTGTCATTTGCAACAACATGGATGGAACTGGAGGCCATTATATTAAGTGAAATAAGCCAGGCACAGAAAGACAGATTGTGATATTCTCACTCACATGTGGGAGCTAAAAATTAAAGCAATTGAACTCATGGATACGGAGAGTAGAATGATGGTTACCAGAAGCTGGAAAGGGTAGTGGAGATGGTAAATAGGTGAAAAAATGTAGTTAAATAGAATAAATACGATGTAATATTTGATCATACAACATAGGAGAGAAGGATGGTGACTACAGTCATAATTTATTGTATATTTTAAAATAGCTAAAAGAGTGGAATTGGAATGTTCCTAATGCAAAGAAATGATAAGTGCTTGACGTGAGGAATACCCCAATAACTCCGGTTTGATTTTTACACATTTTATACCTGGATCAAAACGTCACATGCACCCCATAAATATATACACCTATTAGTGCCCATAGTCATTAACAATTTAAAAAGTTACGATTTCTAAATGCACTTTGGGATTCTTGCACCCCCAGACATACTGCCCTGGATCCGAGGGAGGATGGTGGAGGGTGGACGGAGGGACAAAGGAATGAGACAATGAGTACCAGATGGCCCTCTTGAGAGGAGACCTCTGAAGTTTGCCAGATCTTGATACTAAACAGTCTTATCTTGCAGGGCATGCCACCGCTTCTTTCCTGTGATTGTGATTATTAATATTGTACAGAAATTTGGCAAGTAGTTTTTTCCCCTAAAAAATGAATTTTCAGGACAAACTCATATCTGATCTTAAACAGCTGACAGTGAAGTTTGCAAAGAACATGTTTTAAATAGATACAATCTCAAGTTCCAGAAATCACTGATAATTGTTATTCAGAGTCCAAGGCAATCAAGGTTGCTTTCTTTACGGTATGTAGAGCTGTCTTAGAGTGGGTTTAATAAGAGAACTTGATTATGCCCTCTTTCCTCATGCTTGGGGGTAGTGGGTATGGGTGCTGGGTGGTCAGGCCTGTCCTATGGGTCTGGAGCTGCTCTACAGAGACCCCTGAGGAGTGGCTGGAGCGGACAGGACGGTGTCCCTTTAAACTGGGGTGCTCCTGAGCAGGCCCATTTGGGAGAGTCACATGGATTTGGGCTGGGGTGGGGGTGGGGTAATTACTATCCAGAGAAAGTATTTAAAGATAATTATACACCTCCCACTCTTCAAAATATAGCTTTGCCTGACAACTGGTTTCCTGGCAACACTTCCTACTGTATAATAAATGTAATGGTTTATTAGAATGTGTAAATTTATTTGTGTTTACAGATGCATGGAGGATACAGAAATTAAATGATAAAATAGGGAGGAGAAATTTGCCTGCTATTCATGTTCCCTTCACACTAACTGGAAGTCATTTTCTCTAAAAATAGAACCTTCCACATGTAGACACAGGAGAGAGGGATGGTTACGAATGGGTCTCATCCATGTCTCTAAACTTTGAGATCACTGCATTCCCAGGGGAAACTTCTGCTCTCGCAGCCCCAGCTCCGCCTGCCCTTCTCCCTACACTGGACCTTCCTCTTGCCTGTCCAGCTGCATGGCAAGTCCTCCCAGCTACCGGAAACTCCACCTTTGCTCCATCCTCTCTGTCCTGCCCCTCCTGTGGGGCTCACACGGAGTCCCAGCTTCTCCGTGATGCATGCTTCTAGTCTTCTCAGCCTGGGCACTCTCCAGTGCTTACTGTCTGCATTACTCATTTTAGTTACACATTCAAGAAATAGTTACTAAACACGACCATGGAAGGGTACCAGATACCCAGCAGCTAGCACAATGCCCTCAGGCCTCCTCTGTGTAAAACCTACCCGGAGACACAGACCACTAAGTGAGCAGTCACAGCAGGGCCTAAGTGCTGGGCGGGTCCACGAGGAAGTACACAAAAGGACACCTTAGGCAAGAAGGGTCCCCAGAGGAAACGACTTACCATTTCCTTGTATTGTCAGTTACCTTGTGTTTGTATGGTCCTGCCTCTCCACGGAGCTCACAAGACCCACGAAGGAATGGGGCTGTGTCTTACACTTGCTTACAGACCCATGGGACTCAGCCCAGTCCATCCTGCACAAGAACCCCTGGTTGACGGCATGGCTGAGCAGCAGAGATGAACTCTACGCAAATGGACCACCTCCCTCTGGAAGACAAGGCTGAAGATTCCCGGAGCTCTTGTGAACCAGGGCTCAGGGTAGAGGTGAGGAGAGGGCAGTGCTCATACCTAAAACAGTTTGCTTGATACGCAATGGCAGACAGGCATCTGGAATCGTAGACAACATCAAAATGATGGGCCCTGCAGGCTCCTTCAAGTGGCTAGAGTAAGTTTCCAATTTTTTTTTTTTTTTACTAGAACCAACAACAAACAGCACAGAAAATCATTAAGTGTAATTGTCTTGTAAATAAGTAACTTTATGAAGGACTATTAGAGATTGGGGCAAATTTGGATTTGTGCCTTGTTGCTGATGGCATGGCAGAAGTGGACAGAACACTGGAAGCACATTTCACTGAAGACTGGGCAAGCCAGTCCTCCCAATTTTAGAACCCCGTGAGGTTCACTTCAGAACTCCGTAAAGTTGAGCTCCAGAAACTCCAACTTGTCTAATTAATCCCTTCAGGTTGCAAAAGACTTCCTGCATCATTTGTTTCCTAACTGTTTACATTCTGTTCTGAACAGTGAGCTCCAGATGCTACAAATCTCTTATTTTAACTAATTCCTCTAAGCGAAAACCTGGATTACCAAGGGAATACTCTACGATGCCTGCAATATACTATGGCTGTCATCCATTAACTGGCCAAATTTTCCCTAAAGGTTCCATTCCTATACTTCCTTTAAAGAAACACGACTTTGGATCATTCTGTTTTGCAAATGGAATAGGCCAGTTTGAGACTCAAATTCCATTATCTGTAATTGTTCAACTGTTTCACCTAACTTGAAAAAATGATTAGGAATCCTTTCAAAATGTTGGTGGCATTTTCAATCTATTTGTAGCCTTTGATATTCCCTAAGCAGATACCATCAGTGAACTGCTGAATCCGGATCAGACAGCTGCTGGGTGATACCTGCTCATGTGTGAAACCTCCAGGGCCATGTGGCCTTGTGTGGCAGCTGCTAGCAACATGCAGCTACTGTGCATGGGAAACGTGGTCAGTCCAGACTGAGATGTGCAGTACTGGCAAAACACACTGAATTTCAGACTTAGCACAAAAGCATGAATGCAAAATATCTCATTAAGACTTTTTATATGAATTACATATTGAAATAGTAATGTTTTAGAGACACTGGTTTAAATCAAAGAAATTTCCTGTTTCTTTTTATTTTTTAACCTGCCTACTAGAACATTTTTAAAAGTACATATGTGGCTTGCATTGTATTTCTGTTGAATAGCATGCCTCTAGAGTTATGCACTCTGTGGACACACTAGCTATACAGGAACAGGGTTTACTATTCCTGGGCAGAACCTCATCACTAGGATGGCACAGGGATTGGCAGCAGAGCCCCTGGGTATGAGTTCTGACTCAGCCATACTAGAGCCCTGTGACCTGGGCCTCTCAAAGCCTCAAGATCCTCATCTGGAAATGAGTTTCGATGATAGTGCCAACCTACTAGCTGCAAGCCTTTAGGAGAACAAAAGCTGCTGTCTGCAATGCTGTGGTGTATTGTGGGGTGGCCGAAGAAGGAGAAGGCCTTCCCAGAGGCAGATGATCAGGGCTGAATGGCCAGCACGTAGCAAAGCCTCAGGGCCGAGGGAGACTCCAGAGGTTTACAGGCACCAAGGCTCTTTCCCTCTTGTTCAAAAGCACAGCTTGCACCATAGATCACTGGATGAAAATAATGTTGCCGGAGTGTTCCAGGCAATCTCTAACTCGAGACACAAGTATGCAATTTTCCCTTCCATCCTCTGGATCATATTCATTCATTCATTCATTTATTAATTTATGATTTAACCACTTGCATGAAGTGAGAGTGATATTTTGGAAATATTTTCAAGTGTATTTTTAATCCCTTTACTCTTATTGTGTGGGGGCTTTGGAACTGTTAAAGCACAACATGCTTTTTCAGCTTTGACTGTCAAATTGGATATTTTGTTTGAATCTGTGTCAAGTCTATTGTCTTACTGGGGCAAGATCTTTCATTAATTAATTCACTCACTCACTCAGCAAATATTTATTAGGTCCTTGTTATGTACCAGCCACTTCTCCAGATATTGGAGATAAAGCAGTAAGAGCCAAGCATTACTGAGAGAGAGAATTTTTTTTTTTTTTTTTTTTAAATTTTTGGAGCTCTTTCTCTGTAATAAGAGCCAGAGCGGATGGGGTGGACCCTAGATTTTTTATGTAGACGAGGTCTTGGTTTGAGAGAAAGAGGAACTGGGAAAAAAGCCTGTATTTTCCAGTCCTAGTGAAATGGGAGAGAAAGAAAGTGTCAGACGTGGAGCAAAAGTCAGACACCAGGGTCCTCACTTAATTTTTAGCCCTTGGGCACCACACCTCAAGAGGTTGGTGGGGGGTTGCTTTAGAAACACCCAGATGGCCATGGGGAGGCCCAGGGACACTGGAGCTGGTGGAGTGCCTTGGCAGACCCTGGGAGGTCAGCCCTTGACTTGAAGCTTATCCTGGCTGTTACAGAGGGCGTGATGGGACACCAGTAGGCCAACGAGCCTGCCGTAGTGCTGCTGCCTCCCCCAGTTCCTTCAGAGAGCGTGAGGGACTTCGAAGTGTCCGTGTACTCAGCTGAGGTGTAGAGGTGCTAAAGTCAGTGGGCCAACAGAACTCAAGGGTCAGAGAGCAGAGGTGGAGATTTCAAGGCCAGAGGCAAGCAGAGGGCATGGACTCCAGCAGTGGATGCTCTAACCAGATGGACCTCAGTGGGTACCAGTTCAGACAGCAGTCCAGCCTAGCCCCATGCAGCAGAGATGAGCATCCAGAGGGCTTGTGTGGCTTGTAGGACCAGCCCTCATCATTCCCTGCTTCCTGGAATCGCAAAGTCCCTCTCCCCCACGTGTCCAGCTCCATCTAAGAGAGGAGCTGGGACAGAGGCAATCTGAGAGACAAATCACTTTACCTTAAGGGACAGTTTAAAATACAGCACTGGGCTACGTTTACTCAGCTGGACGAAAATGTCTTTATGCTCCTGCCTTGTAGTAGGTAGGGCTAGGGAATCAAGATCAGCTCAATGATGAAAACCAACCAGTAATTTTTGGTAGATACACGCTTTGTGGGAGTGAATTCACATTCTCCCTGCATGCGTCTGTCCACTAATTCATTCAACACACATGTACGGACATTCACCACTGGACAGGCACTGAGCTGGGTGCTCTGAAAGTAACCCCTGTGAGGCATGCAGGCAGAGCCTCTGGGGGCAGGGGACTGTAAGCCAGTAATCCGAGTGTGAACTGCTGAGTGCTGTGACAGGGACATCAGCAAAGCACCAGGGAAGGGGGAGCTGAGTAACTCTCCCTGGAGTTTGCAGAAGGTATTTCCACTCCCAGCGAAACGGGAGAGAAAGCAGTAACATGGAAGCAGTAACATCTGAGGGTCTGAACAGAAGTCTGAGTTCTCCAGATGAAGGCCTGGGGGCATGGTGATTTAAGTGGAGGAACGGCTCCATGCAAGGCCCTCAACGTGCACCAGGACAGGGAACATTTAGATAACTGCAAGAAGTTCCCTGTAGGAGGAACAAAGGTTATTTTCACGGAAGTGCAGGAAGTGAGGCTGGGAGGCAGATGGGGGCTGAGGACCCTGGGTCCTTTTGTAGGTTCTGTCGTTGTCAAGAGCAGTGACACAGATGGGTGTCATAATCCTATGTGCTTTCCATCATCATCATAGTTCATATCTCACCATGTTCTATAAACATGAAGTAGGTCATGACAGTCACAAGGGTTCACTTTATGTTTCTTTTAACTGGACTTCATCTTAGAAGGGAGGAAAACACATCTGGTGCGACAACTTCCTAGGGACACTGCTGCCAAAAAGATGGACGGTCCGAGATCATTCAACAAATGTCAACCACTGGATTATTTGTCTGATCTGAGCCATAAGCTTTTTCTTAATGGCCATACAGAAAGTAGTTACCCCCTAAGAAGAATACCCCTTACCCTACTGACAACTCGTAGGCATTACCTTGGGCCACCCAACAGGGTGGCTGAGGACAGAGCTGGTGGTAGAAGGAAGGAAGAGCAGTGTGCGTCTCACTCACCTGAACTTGGACTTGGAGATCCGGTGGCTGAAAGAGAAAAAGGAAATGTTACCAAACACATGTGCATTTAAAAGATGTTCAACAGTCCCAGGGAAATTTGATGTTCCCCAGGTAACTTCGTGTAGGTGCTGGAAGGAGGCATGGTGTGAATTAGAACATCTTGGGAGAGAGAGAACACTATGTATTTGAATGTGGAGACTGAGGTCTGGCCCAGCTAGCATCTTCTAAGTACAATCCTTGCTGTAGAGGGAGAGTACCAGGTCCTCAGGGTCTGCCTAGAAAGTTCTATGAGGTCAGGTTAGGAAGAGCTGTATCTTGAGAAAAGCTGCAGAGGAAGAAAAGGCCTCTCCTGATGACAAGAGGACCCCAATAGCAGAAAAATCACAGGCAAGAACAGGTCGGCACAGACCTCACAGCTGTCTGCCAGAGCCCAGCTAGAGTGGGGTTATGAAGGGAAGACCAGCAAAATGAGCCAGCCAGAAATGGAGGGGCCACAACAGCCCCCACCCAAGAGCTACAGAGGGGGCCTAAGGAGCCAGCCCCAGATTCAGAGGAGAAACCCAGGATGCTGACAGTCACGTGCAGTCCTGAAGACCTGGGGACTTCTGGGCAGAAGCTCAGGGTGGGCGTGAGGGTGGCTGCCTGGAAGGGTCATTGAACAGGGAGGGGGTTCCATGGAAAGGCGGAACCTTCAAGGAAGTCCTGAGCCTCCCTAGTTCACGTAGGGAAGAGTGCATGGGAGGCAGGAGGCTGGGAGAAAAGGGCAGGCGGGAGAGACTGTGAAAGAGAAGTGTGGAGGAGAGAAGGCTGAGCCAAAGAGAGAGAAACAGAGTGAGAGAATGTAAGCAGCTGAGGTAATTAGAAGGCACCTGTCAGCTTGGCTTTGGTGCTAGAAGGGCGTGAACGCTGGGGATAGTGCAGGTGGTGACAATGTTCAGATGGAGAAGCAGAAGAACAGAACGCAAGTTAGAGATGAAGAAGGCAACGGAGACAGTGGTGGAGCAACAAGGAGAGGCATGGGGAAGAAACGCGAGAAGGGAGTCTGGGAGGCGACTGCCGCAGGCCTGCCATGTCCCAGCCGGGCACACAGCGAGCTGTGTTGCAGAGCAAGAACATGCCAGCCCCTCTCGTTATTTCTTATTAAAAAAAATTAAGCCAGAAGATGTGACAGGTGGCAAAGCCATCGTGCATGAGATAATTATATCTCTGGGGCACTGCGAATCAGAGCCAAGTGCCTTTACTGCTTTGAACCGTTAGCTAATAACCTCATCCCACCCCCATAGACTGCCTGTGAGGGCTGGAGGGTTTAATCACACGTTAACAGTGTGTGGGAGGGGGACTAGGAGCCCAGGGCAACACTGTTATTTACAGCCACAGTTTAACCAGCAAATGAATGTTTCCCAGCTGCTAACTGGGTGCTGGGGAACCCAGGTGCTCTCTTCTCCAGCGGGCCCATGCTGAGCCCCAGACCTTCAGCGTCTCTCCAGGCTGCTTTTGGGTGGTTGCCTCTCCTTGCTGTTACCCATAAGCCCAAGTGAGTGGGTGACCACGGCCTTCAGCTTTGTCACTCCGACTCCAAGCCTAGCCTGGCCCCAGGCCTTCTTTCAGAAACACCTCAGTAGTCTTGCCTGGGGTGCCCCCTGATGACGACCACCGGCCCTTTGCCATGAGGCGTTCTCTTGCTCGTAGTGCAAGCGGGTCACAAGTGCAAGTGGGCTCTGAAAAGCTCCTCTCTGGGGAAATCTAACCCTGAGTGTTCGTCTCCAAGGGAAATGACCCTGGGAAGCAGGACTGGCGCTGGGGGTGCTGGAAAAGGAGGTCCTGCTTCAAGCATGGTCGTGGACTGCAGGTCCTTCTGTGGCATCCGGGCACATTCTGAGCAAGAAATGGACAGAGCCTTCTTGTCTGCTTTGTGACGGGTCCGGATGGATAAGCCTGGGCACCACACTTAAAGACTGATTTTGTTGCTATTGTTGCTATTCTCTGGGATTGTGAGCACAATTTTAGGTTCGCGGGGACCAAAACCTCATCCCCTTTTAAAGGCTGGCACTTTTGACAAGCAACCGCCGAATGGCTAAGTTCCATGTTGGGCAGGCTCCTCTCCTGGAGAAGGGGAGGACACTGCTCAGCGGCGTTTGTCTGGAGACCGAGGAAAACTCCATGCCCGTGGGGAGCTGAGGTGAGAACTCCGTGACATCTGAACTCCTTGGTTCTTCCTGCTCCCTTTGCACACCTTGGAGTTAATGCTAGGACCTCTTTGCCTCCTGGGAGGTGGCCCAGGGTTCTGGGCTGGAAAGGTGCTCCTGCAGTGAGAGGACGCAAGCCAGGAGCCCGGGTGCCTTGGTGCCATGGTGCTGGTCCACATCCTAGGCCGGTTCACTGTGGCCAGTGCCTCCCTGCTACTGATCTTCACAATCTCCAAAGAACCCTGAGAACAGCTGGGGGCTCTGGCTTCTCTATGCACAGTGCACTCAGAAGGCTTCCTGGCTTTCTCCACCATCGTTGTTCCAATGAGGCACCATTCCTACCTCAGGTTGAGCAGATTCTTGAAGAAGAGCGAGGAGGGAGAGAAGGCTGGTGAGGAACACGAGACCATCAGAACAGTTCCAGTGGGTGGGAACTGAAGTTCATGCAACGCCAGATACTTTCTCCACCCAGGACTCTAAGAGAAACCTTTGGAGAGACCATGATTTTCCTTTGTGCTTTTCAGTTCAGAATTAGAGACAAGCCCCAAACTCTTTTTTTCCCCTAGTTACTCAGTTTGCATTTGTCATTATCTGAGAAATATTTGAACTTCTTGAGAGCTATTTATATTTTCAGCCTCTCCCCTCTTCTTAGAGGAACGAGTGCCATATGTTTACTACCTGCTGTGTAAAATAGTATTTCCCTGAATTGTCCCAAATTTGCCTTTAACGTAAGTCAGATGGCACTGCAGTCATCATTCACATTGACAATGCGTCTGACTCAGCATCCTTAACTCTGGGACTTCCTCTCCAGCACAGCTCTTATGATTGGGAGGGTCACATCCTGCCCTTGCCACGGCATAGGATTCCTTCCACTCCTGGGTCCTGAGCTCAGATGCTCCATGGCTCTGGCCAGAGCCTCCCTTTCTATGATCCCTCCTGCTCTTTCAGAGGACCCAACCTTTGTCCTCACTGGATCCTCCCCATCACTCACACCCTTTAACACCAGGCTTGACTACAATCATGACAACGTTGCCCTCAATACCACAGAGACTCCACACCGCCTGGGCCTTCTGCTGCGCCTGCATGGCTAAGCCCCACCCTGGGTCACCCCGCTGTCTCTTTTTAGTGCTCTCAGGCTGCAGAGTCTGCCAAAAATATGGCTGACTGCACATTTATGATACCAGTCTCCACCGTGGCATCAGTGCTGCCCAGGAACCTTTGGGCAACCTCTCGATGACTCACTGGTTTCAGTCTCCGTACTGTCCTTCAAGTTCCTGTGGCCCCTGACCCTTGCTTTGGGAGATGAGATGGCTGAGCTCATTCGGAGTGACTCCTATCACTGACCCCTTCATCAGAGCCTGTTTCTGATTCTATCTTCTTTACAGAACTGTAGGCCTTGAGAGCTGGAAGGGACCCTTAGATACCATGTGGACCTACAGTTTCCAATTTCTCCAGGTGAAGAATGCTTTCTTCACATGAAATCTTGCACCGCTGCAGGTGGTTTCCGCCCCCTGCCCCAGCCTCTGCTGAGACGTCAGTCCGACCCTTCTTTTTCCCAGAGGATGAGGCTGAGGCCCAGAGCAGAGCGCTTTGGCCAAGATCCCAGGGCTAGCTGGAGGTTGATGGGCACTAGACTCCGGGACTCCTCTTCTTTCATTTTCCAGTTAGTCCCAGGCGCACAGAAACTCCTCTTTCCTGAGCAAGTTCAGTGCCTCAAACTGTCTTTGCTGTCGCCCTCCTCCTCTTCAGAAGCAATGCCTTCCTGTAAGCACCTGCTTCCCCTCCAGCTGGTTTCGCCTCTTCCTGCTCTGTGACCTCTTCCTTGCCTTGAAGCTTGCCCTAGCTTTCATTACAACGAAGGCCAGCACTTCCCACACTCATGCTACTCCTCTTCACATGCTCCCATCTTCCTCCCGTCCATGGCCTCACTGCCTGAGTGAGCACCCTGTTCTGGCCCATTTCCACCCCTTCTCCCTCACTGAGACCGACTCCCAAGACCAGAGCCCTGCAACCCTTAGGGGCTAGCACCCCAGAACACACACACAGCACAGCCCCTCTTTCCCTCTGCAGCCCGAGCTGCCGCCACGCTACCTCGCACCTGCGCCAGGCTCTTGTGGCTTCTCATTCCTGCCTGCTCTTTTCCTGACATCGCAGTGATCCTTCAGGAGCTCCGAACTAACCAAATCAACCTCCCGCTCAGCTCTGTTCGGAACGCCCTTCAGCGACTTCTCACGCTCTTCTGATGCAGACCCAAATGGTTAAGGGTCTGCCAGGCCCTCAATAACTCACGTCCATCCTTCTGTTCTCAGCTGGAATTTTAATTCTGCAAAGAAGGCTTTCCTAACCTGCCAGTCCAAATCAGAAACCTTTGTTATCAGCCCGACATTACACTTACTTTTCCTTCTTAACACTTACCCCAATTTAGAGGTGCCTATTTATTTGCACAGCGTCTCTCCCACACTAGACCGTGAGCTCCAGTATGATGGCGTCAATTTCCTCCCCTGTTGTGTGTCACCACCACCTAGCCTAGCACCAAGCTGGGCAGACTGTGGAACGAATGCACAGATCAACAGCTCTGTCCTGAAATTCCTCCCCCCGCGCTTCCAGGCTGGCGCTGCTGCCTGTTCTAATGTTCCTTTGTCTGTTTTGCTTGCTTGGTCTTCTTCTTCTGTGTGTCCATTTCCCAAGATTCAGCCCTTGGTCTTCTGTTTTCCACTTCGCTCTGAACAACCCCGTCCTATCACCTCGTTGGTGGTTTTCATCCCGGCAACCTCAAACATGTGCGGCCACCCCTGTTCAGAGCTGAGCCTCGGACCTCCGTATCTCGTGGTCTCCATGATACCTGCAGGTCACTCCAACTGGGCTCCTGCTTCAGATTTCACTTCCGCCTCATTATCCTCTTCCCTAACTGCGATGGCTCCTTCCTCTTCATTACCTCCACCTGCCTGCCCCTGCTGCCATGAAATACCATGCTGTAGTTCTTTCCTCCCTTCCCCCAACAGGAACCATCTCCATCCAGGCCTTCTTACTACATAGCAGTCCTCGTCGTGACCTCATCTTATTACATAAGACTTTTAACCCTTAGCTTTAAAGATCCTGGTCACTCAGTGTCCCCTCAGACCATCACACTCAGTCTCAGTTCCCGTGCTGCTTCTCCTGCCAGGAATGCTGGCAGTGTCTTGGCCCATCATTGTCTGGGGCGGGGTGGGAGGTCGAGAGATGGGGAAAGACCACATTTTATTAGGGGCATATTATAATTCTGGCATGTGACTCAGCATTTTGTATGCACAGAGTATGAATGTGGCTAAACATGGGGATAACAGGGACCATTTCTGCAGCGCTCTCCAGGCTGCAGAGCACGTGCTCTGAGCAAACGACAGATCCACTGGAGACTGCCAGCCTCCATCCGCAGGGGAGTATCATGTTTCCTTCCTAACAGAGCCTCAGGCTCTCCTGAAATGTACTGTCCAGTGACTTCCTGGTGCCAGCTCCCTGGTCCCTCCTGGTATGTGACTCAGGCCTGCTCAACAGCCAGAGTTGCAGGGCCTTTGATCATCTCTCTAAGCCTCGTCTTGGTGGCAAGACGACAGAAAGGCCTAGAGCTGACGGACTTTGAAGCCTTCCTACGGGCCTTTCCTTGAGTTGCTGTTTGGGACCTACTGCCAGAAACTCAAGTACTTGTTTTGTACGATTCCAAAAGAAGAGGTTTGCACTGCTGCTTAAAAATGTAATTAGCATCGTATGTTAACAACATTTTGACAAGAATTGCTTCCCGACAATGCTGAGAAATCTGCAGTGCAGACTCCCGGGTGCCGCTGTCAGAGTGAGTGATACTGAAGCCCCACGCTCCCTGGAGACAGCGGCTGTGAGGGCTGCTCTGGCCTCATCCTCATTCTCCTTCCCCCACATGGGCTCCGAGGCCATGCTCAAGGCCGGCATTGCTGGTTTAGACTCTTTCACAGCTCAGCGTTGTGAAAGGGCTGTGTTCGCCCAGGCTCTCCGTCATTCCACAGCCGAGGAGGGAGGGGGAGATGCAGCCTCCCAGATGGAGCGATTCAGAAATGCATTGTATCCGGGACTGGTCTGACTCAGAGCCTCTGTTTGCAGTTCTTCCAGCGGCCAGGGTGAGTTTGCAGTCGTGACACCCCAAGGCAACAGAACAGCAGGCTCCACTGCACTTCTGCTTCCCTTACTGGCAGGATGACAGAGCTTCAGGTAAGGACCCACATGCCGGTCATCTCCCAGCGCATCTTCTCACCTGTCTGCTTCCCTCCCACGTCACGTTTATCAGAATGGAAGGGGTGGCCAGCAGGACTCAGGACCCTAACCTCGTCAGCTCTTTGAAGAGGGGTAAAAGGGACTGGAGTGAAAGAAACAGACTTCGGGGCCGCCCCCTACACACCCCCGCCTCTATATTTCTCAGATGTGAAGAAAAGTAGCTCAAAACCCAAGAGTCAGCGCCCCCGAAGAAGTGCTGAATTGAAGACGAGCCTTGATTTTAAGACTCACCCCCAGCCAGGGCCATCCTCACCCCAGAGCCCTCTGCTCCCCATCTTGGTTCCCACCTGAGGTTTGTTTCTTGCCACCGGCTCTAATCTCTGCCTTTCCCAGTGATGAGCCAGCCCATTGTGATTTCCAGATGCAGCTTTTCCACCCGTGCTCCAGAAAAAGCCCCAGCCCCTGGGCTCGCCGTGCCTACTCACGCCAGCCTGGCCCCGCAGTTTTCTCCCTCGATGTCACCTCCAGCCACGTTTTCGGTGTTGACGGACTCGGTCTCACTGGTGGGCATGCTCACTGCAAGAGTCAGAGGGAAGCAGAGCAAGGCATTGAGGGTGGGGAGAGAAGGGAACAGAAGAGCATCAGTTTGCAACACGCTCACCGCAAGACCCAGTGCAGGTTGACAGAAAGAGAGCCTGTGTGCACCGGCTGGCTAATCCGCACGGATCCCCTTGACTGACACGCCTGCTGCTTGTCCAGGGCAGGTTTTGCTGCCAAGAACACTTAAACTAATGGAAGTATGGGAGGATATCTGGTAATAACAGCATTTTACCTTACAGGATACATCCTGAAAAAACTGGCCACTGAATCTCTCCCCTCCACTCTGTGGACTGGAGGAAGCTGCAGAGCCTTTTCCGTTTGCAACTACCACTTGCCATAGAAAGAGGAGCTTTCGTGACAATATATCATTTTCCTTACTTCATCCCACCCACCATCTCTAAGGGGCTCCATCTCCAAGAGCAGGGACCAGCCTGTTTGTAGAAAGGGCGTGCTTGCTGCTGGGTGGACAGAGGCCTCCCCTTTTTGGCAGTCGGTTACTCCCAGGAGCACGACTGAGACACAGGAGCACGACTGAGACACAGGAGCACGACTGAGACAGAGGGCTTGAGGGAAATGGCCATTCCCAGAGCCGCGCACTGAGACTCAAACTAGCCCTGGAGACATCAGGAGTGAGGAGTGGAAGTGTGCAGTCCACACGATTATGTTTACTTGTGGTCAGAAGACAGCCTGTACGGATACTATTTCCCCTTTCAGCCACCCTGACGTTCCCATGTCAACAGGTTGACTTGGATATAAGCCGTTTAATTCAACTTGTCCACCCTCCTCCCAAGGCAGCTGTGGGCTGAATTTCCAGAACGATGGGAGTTTTCTAGCTTAGAACCCAGTTTGGTGGCCTGAAAGAAGTCATTATTATTATTATTATTATTATTTATTTTTTCTTCTAAATAAAAGTTTAACTCAAATAATTTTTCTTCACCTTCCATCACTCTCTTACTATGACACAATGTGTTCCTTAGTTCTGTAACCCTTATTCTTTAGAGTGGCCATCGTATGCTTGGCCCTGGTTCTGCTGTTCCTCCAGAATAGAACCCCTCATCTGCTGAGAAAGCCACCCGCCCTCAGCAGACACAGAATCTGCTGTTAGTGAGGGAGCGGCCTCCGGTGACAAGTCCCCGTGAGGCTGCCAGCGCCCAAGAAACACTTCTACTGGTCGTACGGATAATGTTGATGGATGTGGATTTTTCCTGGTGTCCTTTCCTTCGGATTAAGACAAGCCAGGTTGGTGAGAAGAGAATCATTTCAAGCATATGGAAGATACAAATGAAGTCCACGACTTACCGTATGTTTGACTGTTGTGTATGAGAGACCTCTCTGACCTTTTTAATAAAATTGAATTTAAAAAAATCCAGATGTCATTTCATAGAACTGTAGGGCTGGGTGAGGCTTTAGAAACTTTCTGGCTCTAACTCGTCCTCCTCACTCTGCAGGAGAGGAAAGCGAGGCCAGAGAAGGGATGTGATGCCCGCAGTCACGCGGTGTGTTCGAGGAGGCCTGGGACCAGGGCACAAGTGTCACACCCCCTGCACCATGTTCATCCTGAGTGCCCCAGTCTCAACCGCCTCTGCACTCTACACCCTTGGCAAAGACAAGCTTCTTAAAGCCTACTAGGCTCTGGGAGCACCACAGGAAGGCAGTGAGTAGCCAAACAGCCAACCGCCTCTGCACTCTACACCCTTGGCAAAGACAAGCTTCTTAAAGCCTACTAGGCTCTGGGAGCACCACAGGAAGGCAGTGAGTAGCCAAACAGGGGCACTGAATTCCATAGCATTACACTCACTTTATAGTCCGAAGTCTGGAGGGGCTGGTCAGACCAGCCCTCAGGGATGGTTTCAGGCCTGGGAGCTGGGAAAACGGACCTTCAGAGCTTGCCAGGGGCCCTGCTCAAACCACACTAAGGGAGCCATAAAATGGAAGCACTCTCAGTCTTCCAATCCATCTATCTCCAGCCATCTCGGCCCTAAGATTTTTTAATTTTAATTTTTTATTTTTTAGCTCTCCACCCTCTGGACATCCTTGCTTGAAGGGCCAGGCCATGTAGAAAAAGTTCTGTGACTCTGTGACACTTGGTTCCCAGAGCCTTACGTGTGAGTACAGTGCTGTGGAGGTGGCGGTGCTAGGCTTGGAAAGGCAAATGAACTTGGAGGGGCAGGCCTGGGCACTAGAAATACGGACAGCACCTTCTAAATCGAGGCACTGCCTGTACTGGTTCCAACCGCGCATTCACAGTGTCCTTACTCCAGGCCAGCACTGCCCAAAGGAAGAGCTCCTGGAGGAACGGCTCTGCCAGTTGTCACACCCACTGACTTTATACATATGAAGCAATGACAAGGCAGTGCCGTTGAGGGGGACAGGTTGCCATCCCTTCACAAACACACGGACACACACACAACATATATACATACACATATATGCACACACACAGAACTACTGCGGCACAAGCCATCAAGAGAAACACCCTGCCGTTCTGTCTGGTATGGACCCATACACATTTACACACACACAGCACAGGGCGATATTACCATGGGTTTCTGTGGAATGACTAAACCAAGCAAACTTCCCTTTCTTCTGATCAAGCATGCCCGCCGGAGTGCCTCCTTTCACAGACAAGATGGTCAGTGTCAAGAACCAGGAACAAGACATCAACAGAGCACACGCAGTCAGCCACGGGCAAAAGAAAGAAACAAGGAACTCAGCTTTCACATAGAATATCCATTTTTATCACAGAAAATAAACAAAAAAAAATTCGAAGCAATAAATCAAAACATATAGGAAAACAACAAAATAGAACCAAACCCCCAACTCACATGAATTAACATCACAAAACAAATGATGACCCTGGAGAGAAGGAATTACTCCAGGAGAGAGAGGCTATCTGGCATATCTAATGAAAGACTTTGAGAGGGCTTCCTAGGAGGGGGCTGGCACTCATCCCTGCTGCTTCCTTAGGGAGCTGTTGCCCTTTGCAGGCTCAAGTGGGGTCACCGCTAAAGTCTAGCAGTAGCCCTGGTATCCTCTTCATCCCTACCCAATAGCCAGGTGACTTGTCTCCTCCCTCACATGGGACCACACTGCAAAACTTTCACCTGTAGTGGATTCAAGGGTTTCCTCGCTATTTGCACCTGGAT
>NW_012108585.1:2855585-2899802 GCF_000951045.1 Mandrillus leucophaeus | reverse complement strand
TGCACTGGAGAGCATGAAGACACTAATCACTGCATGGGGAAGGGGATGTTCTGTATGAACTTGGAGTTCTGGATGTCAAGTGCTTTAGCTAATTGCTCAGATAAAGTTTTCCCATTTCATTTGAAAGAACTGGCATGAGCTGTGCCTCTGCAAAGTCACTATGCAGGGTGCAAAAGGAATTGTGGTTTTTGCATTGTTGGAATTTGCCATTTGGTATTGAAATATGTTCTTAAATAAATTTGGTTATGTTATACTTCATTTTAATGGGCATTTCTCTTTTTTTTTGTTAATGATGTATTACTTGCTGTTTATTTTATGTTTATTTTAGACTATGGAAATGACGTTAGACAAAGAGCAAATTCGAGTGATTTGGGTCATAAAGCAGTGGAGACAACTTGCAACATCAACAGCTCATTTGGCCCAGGAACTGCTAATGAACATCCACCGCAGTGGTGGTTCAACAAGTTTTGCAAAGACGAGGAGCATAATGAAGAAGATGAGGAGCATAATGGCAGGCCATGGGAAGTTGATGACGACCAATGGAGAGCCATCATCGAAGCTGATCCTCTTACAACTACATGAGAAGTTGCTGAATAACTCAATGTCAACCATTCTATGCTTATTTGGCATTTGAAGCTTATTGAAAGGTGAAAAAGTTCGATAAGTAGGTGCCTCATGAGCTGAGCAAAAAAAACCCAAAAAAACAAAAAAACAGAAAAACACCACATTGTTTTGAGGTGTCATCTTCTCTTATTCTACTCAACAACAACGAACTATTTCTTGATCAAATTGTGATGTGTGAGGAGAAGTCTATTTTATATGACAACCAGCAATGACCAGCTCAGCGGCTGGAGGGAGAAGAAGCTCCAAAGCACTTCCCAAAGCCAAACTTACACCAAAAAAAAAGTCATGATCACTGTTTAGTGGTCTGCTGTTAGTGTGATTCACTACAACTTTCTGAATCCCAGCGAAACCATTACATCTAAGAAGCATTCTCAGCAAATCAATGAGATGCATCAAAAACTGCAATGCCTGCAGCTGGCATTGGCCAACAGAAAGGGCCCAATTCTTTTCCACAACAATGCAGGACCGCATGTCGCACAACCAATGCTTTAAAAGTTGAACCAATTGGGCTACAAAGTTTTGCCTCATCTGCCATATTCACCTGACCTCTTGCCATCCAACCACCACTTCTTCAAGCATCTCGACTTTTTGCAGGGAAAATGCTTTTCACAACCAGCAGGATGCAGAAAATGCTTTCCAAGAGTTTGTTGAATCTGGAAGCATGGATTTTTACGTAATAGGAATACAAATCTTATCTCTTGTTGGCAAAAATGTGTTGATTGTAATGGTTCCCATTTTGATTAATAAAGATGTGTTTGAGCCTAGTTATAATGATTTAAAATTCATGGTCTGAAATCACAATTTCTTTTGCACCAACCTAATATTAATGAGTGGCAGTGAATGCAGGTGGGAAGTCGGTCACCACTCACAGAAAGAAGCATGTGCCCTGCTGAACTCATGGGCGGCCCCATCACTTCCGGGAAAGGCATGAGGGGAGGGGCAACCCAAGTCTTAGGTTTTTCTATATTTCATTCTCTTCTCCTAGAACACAGATTATACTCAATGGACTTCCTTGGATGTTGCCTGGTAAGGAGAATTTTGGAGACTGGCTAGTGATAGAAAAGCGCCATACCTATTTTTAACCTGAAGGGCTGTGTCTCACACACTCGTCTTTAAGGTACAAAGTGTGGAACGAACAGAGACTTCATACCTGGCAGGTTTTTTTTTTTTTTTCCCCCACTTCTTGGAAATCCCACATGCAAAAAGCACTGAGAGTTAGGAGCTGAAATGAGCCACTTGGTTCAAGTTTCCCTTCTAGGGAAAGGTATGTCTCAGTCACTAACATGGGACTCTCATAATGAATGGTCTTTTATCTGGAGATGTAGGGGGTAGACGTAGGCTGCCAGTCTCCAAGTTTCTATCTGCGTGGTGGCTGTCTGAGGGGATGAGAGCCCTGCTTAGTGGTGGAGAGTCCAGAACATTGACACCTTCCATGCAGAAGCGTTATTCAGCTTTTGGCTCTGACATCCTAAGTGTCCTATCTTGTTCAATTTCAGAAGCGACTGTATGATCACTTTATAAACCTGAATTTGACCAGGGTTGGTCTTTCATGGGGACCAAGTTGGCAGTCACCTGTATGGAAAAATGATCTGAAGAGCAACTAAATAATCTCCCTGGATGGTTCACGGAAGTCTCAGATCTTTCTTTTGGGGCATGGCATGTATCTAAAGTTCCTTTCTGAAATAAAAATATCTCACCTGGAAGAAGCACTATATGAACACATTAGTGCCTATTAATTTGTGATAGTTTATCCCACAAGCATCTGCAGGAATAAAATGGTGAAATGGTGTTTGTGTTCCTATTATCAAGGGATTACATAGTGGTATCAAAGCTGATTCCTCAAGGAAAACTTCTAGGAAGCTGAATGTCCAAATTGTTGAAAGTTTAGAATCATGAATGCTGGATACTTACTCAATGGATGAGATGGAAAGCCTGACCCCTCCCTCGGCCATTCCAATGAGGAGTTGGTTGGAAACTAAGGGGCACCTTTTCTCTAAAGGCAACCTACTCCAATGTCCTTAGAAGTGAAGCTTGATTGTCTGCTCATCTGTAGGCAATGTCATACTAGTACATCCTTTATAAGGCACAATATGCTTTATCGAATGGATCTGGGAAGGAGAATGCTGGGGAAGAAAGCTAGACAGGAAGCTTGTTTTCCAATTTTCTAACTTCCCTCTTACCAAGTGCTGTGGACCAAATGTGTTTCTCTGGGCTCTCCAGTCCCCTGCTTCTGCTGAGAAGACTCCACAAGAAAATGAGATTTCTTTGAAAGTGTAAGAAACATCTGCCAGCAGGAGTGGCTGGCCTCTCAGGAGATTTGCTAAGAAAATGCCCAGTCTGTATTCTGGAACTTGGCTGGTAGCTCAAATGGCTAACATCATTGCATTTTTAGTAATATTATCAACGGCTACAGCAAGTTGTATGGCCAACTTGCCAATAACTGATTACATCCTTTAATTAATGTCTTCTCCCCCTGATCCCACAAACATATACTCTTGGTGGCCACTCTTGCTTGAACAGTGCTTAGTAGGACTATTTCTATGTCTCAAGAGAGGTGCACGGTCATTGTCTTATGGCAACCAGTGTCTCCCCTGACCTGCTTTGGGAACAGTTGTGTGACTACTGGGGAGATTATAAAAAGTCATTTTCTCCCTGGGATAATCTCTTGAAACTGGAAGCATGCCAGCTGTGCTAGTGGGGGAGGACTAGAGCTAAGCCATTGCGTAGATTGCCCTTCCTTGGTATTTGGGTTTGCAAACCCTCTGAGGGTTTACTCGCTGAAATTTGGGAATCCTCCATTAAACACCAGGTGGTGCTTTGAAAGTATGGCTGCAGCGATCAGCGGGCCAGCCTTTCTACAGCTGTGGTCAACAGAGAATGGGCAGGCTTAGAGCACACAAGCTTCACTTTTCCCCATAGGAAGTGAGCTCTCTATAAAACGAATGACTCTCTTGACAGTTCCCCATATTGCTGAAAGCAAGTCTCCAAGTAGTGAATCTGCTGCAGGCTATGCCAGTGTGCGAACACTCACGTTCTCCTTAAAAAGAAATTGGATCTCATTTAGCCACCATGAGGCCAGCATGATGTGTCCAAAGATGACCAAAGTCATCCACATGAATAAAAAATGACTCCAGAAGGGGTTTTGGCAAAGGATTGAGAGTCAGAACCACTTTAGTTTTGATAAAAAAGAAAAAAAGGCACTAAGGTGACAGCAAGAAATCCACGAAGGAAACAGTGAGCAAAATCTTCTTTGGTGCCCGCTGCTGTAGTCTCGTTTCCTTCCTCCCTGCCACATCCTGACTCCCTTCCTTCCCGTCCCGAGACTGGCAGGACAGGGAGGACCATCCTGCCAGAGAGTATCCGGCCTGTTCCTGAGGCCCCCGTCTCAGAGCTTTTTATGTGTCACGACTGAGGGAGTGGCACCAGAGCAAAGCTCCACAGGAGAGAACGAGGGATGGATGTGGGGCGAGATGAAACAATCTGCCTAGTTCCGAAACCTTTGGTCACCCAAAATAGCTTTGACTTTGTCCCAGGGATGGAGCTTTGTAATGTCCTGATGTGCCTGTCAGCAGGAGCGGCTGGCCTCTCATGAGATTTGCTAAGAAAAATGCCCCGTCTGTATTCCGGAACTTAGCTGGTAGCTCGTTATCCAAGGCCAGAGAGCTCACCAGCTGCTGTCAATCTTACGCCTCCTCTGGGAGGAAGAGGGTTGATGCCTCAGGCCCAGACATCCCAGGCAGTGGCTAGGGGTATCGGGAGCACTGCTTGCCCCACCCAAACTTCTCCAGGGTGGTGGGATGTCATACAAGGCCAACGGCTGAGTCCAGGTCACCAGTCTGCTAGGATCCAGTGTCCAGGCTTCCAGGCACTCCAGGATGGAAGTGAGGAATCGACTTTGCCATATACTTGGCCAGGTGCCCATCTTACTACATTTTTTTGCATATGAGTGGCATAATTTGTATTTATTTTCTCAAAGTACTAATCAGACTTACGGTTAACAAGCAAAAGGATTCCTCATTTCCTACCTCATTGACTCCAATCTGGTATCTAAAACGCCCTGTAATTTGGCTTCATCTTATCTGCTATGAGTTGAGTTATGTCTCCTCGGAAATTCAGATGCTGAAGTCCCAGCCCCCCGTACCTCTGAGCGTGGCCATATTTGGAGACAGAGTCTTGAAGGAGGTCATTAGATTAACATGAGGTCATGAGGGCAGGCTGAATCCAGTGTGACTGGATCCTTATGAGCAGAACAACAGTGGCCACTGACAGGTACAGAGGGAAGACGATGTGAAGATGCAGAGACAAGACAGCCACCTGCAAGCCAAAGAGAGGCCTGGGGACTGACCCCTTTTCCCTCGCGACTCTCAGGAGGAACCAAGCCCGCCAGGACCTTGATCTCAGACTTCCAGCCTCTAGACTGACAAAATCGGTTCCTGCTGTTCCAGTCCCTGGGTCTGTAATACGCTGGTAGGCAGCCCTGGCCGACTAAGACACTGTCGGCACCCTCTCATGTCCCGAGACTTCCTGCAGAAACTCCATCCACACTGGGTTGCCCTCCTCACCACCCTTCAACATGCTGGCTCCCTTCCAACCTCTGGTCTTTCCCATGCACGGGGCCCTACGTCATGCCCTGCCCCTGGAGTGCCTGTCTACCTCCCTGCACGTATTCCAGGGGTCAGCGCACTGCAGCCTGCCCTGTCTTTGTCAGCACAGTCCTCCCAGGACTGCTCTGCCCTGTGTGTGCCGTCTACCACCGTTCTCACACCACAGCAGTGGAGGGGAGGAGCTTCAGTAGAGGCTCTGTGTGGCCTGCAAAGCCTTTGATATTCACTCTCTGGCCCTTTCTAGAAGAAGTTGGCTGACCTCTGATCTACCCAAATTTCATCCCTTCTCAGAGGCCCAGTTCACATCTGTGGCAGCTCCCAGGACCACCCTCCTGCCCACCGCACCTGCTCGTCTGAGCTCTTGCAACACTGGAGTCTGTGAGAATTTTAAGTAAAAAACTGGATCTGTGTTTTGGTTTCACCCTCTCCCTAGAATAACACTTCATATCATCATGGAGTTTTAAGGGGACTCCTAGGTGCTGGACAGTTGACGTCTGTCCTCAGACCCACTCTCCTCCCCTCTCTCCGGGCCTGGTGCTCCAGGAAGCTGACCTTGCTTCCCCCTTGGGCCGGCCAATGGGCAGCACTAGCAGGACGTCTGTGGCTGGAGCCGAGGAGAGAAAGGTGGGGCGTCCACTCCCCAACTCCAGCACACAGGGTGGGTGTAGACTGGCTGCTTCTTGCTGCCCAAGGCCACATGTCTGCGCCATAGCCCTCTCCACATAGCTGCTCTCTGACTCCAAGGATGCCCCTCACTTAGTTCCTCCAGCCTTTACCAGTAACAGATCCACACAGCTGCTACCCTGGGGTCCTTGCTGGCTTCCTTAAACCCTGTCTGCATCTTTATGAAACCCTCCTTAAGTCACCGAATTTAAGAGTACTTTCTGTTTCCATGGAGACCCTGACCGACATACCCCTATGGCACAGGCAAGGTAGATATTATCCCCACTGACAAAAGAAAGTGTAGTCCCCAAAGGCTGAAGTTAGGTGCCCAAGGGGAGAGCTAGTAAATGGTAGAGAATGACAGGTCTTGAGTCCAGGCCTTTTTCAGCCCCATCAGGCGACGTTGCTGGAGTGCACATTTGCAGGCTGGACTGCTGCTGAGAGCTGGTGGTGCAGGGGCCTGTAGCAGGGTTGCTCCAGCCCCACAGCAGAACAGAACTGAGCGACCGGGTTGTGTTATTTCCCAGGAATGCAGGAACTGTGGCACGGCACGTTTCATCTGATTTAATTTTCTCTTTCGGAAAACAATAACTTGGAAAGTTATTCTTTATGACTCTTCTACGGTTGGATAGATCGAGCACGTGGCCACATGTATTCTCAAGTGGATAGGTGAAGGGACTCTTCATGTGTGTCTGCCCAGTTTGGAGTCTTAGGAGTCTCTAATACCGTGAGTCCAGGAAAAACAACAAAGACGGTCCTCGCCTTGCCCTAAGTAGCTCCAAAACTTTGACAGGTCACAGTAAAACTTTGGTCTCTTACGAGGATGAATTGAACCGGAGGGTAAATTGAGGATTTCTTCTAAGGAAAAGAAAGGAAAGGAAAAGCAAAAGAGAAAAGAAGGTTGTAGAATAAGAGGAAAGAGGGGATGAGAGAAAAAGAGAAGCGAAAAAGAAACGTGGTCCCCAGGCCACAGCAGCCTGCTTGGGTTGAAAGGTCACAGAGAAAGGTGCCATCAGCTTCCAGAACCTTCTCAACAACTCCCTGCCAGCCCAGGCCCAGCTAGGCTTCCTCTTCCTAAGCAATTAAAACCTGGTTGATTTTAAGCCATCAGAAAGTAAATATAAAACAGGATTAAATATTAAGAAGCCAAACAAAGTGGCCTTATTAAAAAGGCACAATAGACGCACGCTCTGCCATCATCATAATTATGATCACTGCTATAAACTGGGAGGAGGCATAAATGCTGCCCTTGATCTGCAGCCATAATCCAAAGAAGAAAGCCGGGGTTATTGTGATCTCAGCAGGCCATAAACATCCTGTGCTTCCAAGCAGAAAATCTCTCTGCACCATTATGGCACCTCGGAGTCTGTCAGGCTGCCTTGGCTATTGCTGCTGGGTTGGTGGGGAGGCGGACGGGGCAGGGAGGGGGCAGGGGCAGGAAGTTTAGCTGCACCCAACGAACTTTTAAACTTTAGCACACACCCTCTCCCACCCCCACCCCACCTTCACTAGAGATGGCACGGCAGCCTGCGACATGCTCGCTATGGGGAAAACAGACTATCTGACTGCACAGGAGGGCGAGACACCCTAAGGGGAAAACACAGCTTGCCTGCAACCATTAGGGATGGGACAGGGATCTTCTAGACATGCAGTGTGGAGGTCTTTCTCTAGAGGACTCCTTTGGAAACCCAGTTCTCACTACTAAAAGGACGTTAGTAGTGTCCTTTTAAGTGCTAAGTGCCACATGCCAGATGGTCACCCATGTGGTATGATTGGAAAGGGATAGAGAATGATTTGCACCCCCAATCCTCCTCCAGCCTGGTTCCATGACACCTAATGGCCATTCCTTGATTTTAAGGCCTGGTCCCCCGAGTGTGCAATAGCAACATCAGCTATTTCTATCTTCATATTAACAATAACAGCTCAGTTTCTCAATCATTCACTACATGCCAACTACTCTTCCATGCACTTTACATATATTAACTGATATAACCCTATGAGGGAGGCATTAGATGTGCCCATTTTTTGGATGAGAAAATTGATGCTTAGAGAATTAAGTCATTTACTCCAAGCAAGCGCCAATAAGATTCAGGATTTGAACCCGGGTGTATCTGATGCCAAGTCCATCCTCTTAGCTATAATGTCTATTGATGAAATTATAAAGCCTTTTCCTATCTATCATGAGAGAGCAAGGGTAAGAGAGCCCTGAGGATGTGCTGGCATCACTAAGTGGAGGAGGAGGGCAGTGGGTGCAGGTGGTGGTCCTGGGGAGAAGGCACTTATTTTATGACCCTACCCAGGGCCTCCCTGCCGGCTCCTCTGGGCAGAAGGAGGCAGTCAGCAGGTAGTGTGGTTAGGAGCATGGGCTCGGGGGCCAAGGGCCTGAGTTTGGATCCTGGCTCTGCCACTTGGAGCTATGTGACCTCACTCTTCTGTGGCTCAGTTTCCCCAGTGTAAAATGGAGATCTTAATCATAACATTGCAGTCAGAAGGGGTCTGTAGGATTGTAGGCCAGCCCTTCATTTGACTTTTTATTTTTATTTTTTTGGAAACAGTGTCTCACTCTGTTGCCCAGGCTGGAGTGCAGTGACATGATCTTGGCTCACCACAGCCTCCAGCTCCCAGTCTCAAGTGATCCTCCCACCACAGCCTTGAGAGTAGCTGGGACCACAGGCATGCACCACCATACATGGCTAATTTTTAAATTTTTCTGTAGAGACAAGGTCTTACTATGTTGCCCAGGTTGGTCTCAAACTCCTGGCCTCAAGCAATCCTCCCGCATAGCCTTCCAAACTGTTGGGATTACAGGCATGAGCTACTGTGCCCCCACCCAGCTCTTCATTGTATAGGTGAGAATGTTAAGGTCCAGAGAGGGTCATTGGCTTGTCCAGAGTTGCACAGGCAGACGGTGGTGGAGTTTTGAACCTCTTTCCACCATCAGTGCTGCCTCCTTTTCTCACTCGCCATTGATGCACATCACGGAGAGGCCAGGAGCCCACCCTTGGTCAGAAAATCATCAAGGATGGACACAGGCCCCAGGCTCCCTCTCCTGTACAGAAGTCAGAGTTTTACTATGGATGAGTTTTGACGTTTGCACCCTGTTCTTTGCCGTTCACAAAGCTATGTAGAGCTCACGATTTGCCCTCATTTTTCTCTCGTCTCTTGGGCCCCATCTTTCCTGCTTCACTGCTTTCTGCTGCTGATGACCAGGTCAGATTTCCTGCAATGAAGCTCTACAGGGGCCCAGCACTACCTTGAAGGCCGTGAATAGCCACAGAGGGAGAGCTGTCTTGAGTACGGAGCAAGACTTCCTCAGACCGGTCTCATTTGTGTCTTCCTTTCCAGCAGGCAAATAAATTGCTGCCTTAAATTTCTAGGCTGCCGCCATTGATGACATTTATGTGAAGTGAGTCATTTTAACTCCAACCCCATGGTGTCTCTTCAGCCCCATAATTTCATGAATGAGTTTCTGGGCAGCTGTCAGGATATCGATCAGCTTGCCCCGCTATGTGGCACGTCCTTTGCTTTAATTCTTCTCCCAACTCTGCCTGCTGGATGCTTGCAGTTTGTTTTCCTCCTCCTTGCCCTGGTGCAGTCTTTGCTCCATCTGGCTACTTTATGTGCGTGTGTGTGTATTTTTTTTTTTTAGACAGGGTCTTGCTGTCACCCAGGCGGGAGTGCGTTGGCGTGATCACAGCTCGCAGCAGCCTAAATCTCCTGGGTTCAAGTGATGCTCCTGCCTCAGCCTCCCAAGTAGCTAGGATTACAGGCCCACACAACCACACCTGACTAATTATTTTTTTATTATTATTATTTTTTAATAGAGATGGGGTTTCACTACATTGCCCAGACTGGTCTCGAAGTCCTGGGATCAAGTGATCATTCCACCTCGCCCTCCCAAAGCGCTGGGATTATAGGCATGAGCCACCACGCCCTGCCTCTGGCTGCTTTTCCTTTTTCTTTTTTTTTTTTTAAGACAGGGTCTCACTCTGTTGCCCAGGCTGGAGTGCGGTGGCGTGATCTTGGCTCACTGCAAGCTCCGCCTCCCGGGTTCACGCCATTCTCCTGCCTCAGTCTCCCGAGTAGCTGGGATTACAGGCGCCCGCAACCACGCCTGGCTAATTGTTTGTATTTTTAGTAGAGATGGGGTTTCACCGTGTTAGACAGGATGGTCTTGATCTCCTGACCTCGTGACCTGTCCGCCTCGGCCTCCCAAAGTGCTGGGATTACAGACGTGAGCCACCAGCGCCCGGCTCTGGCTGCTTTAATTGCCCACATCTTTCGTGAGAGGTCCTGTGGCTTCATGCATTTCCAGGCTCACTGCTACAGGCAAAGACCCAGGGAGGAAGGGCTTCCCTCTCCCCTGTATCAGGCACACCCCCTTAGGACAGAGGTTCAGTGCTCAGGATCATGTTTAAAGTGAACAATAATAGAGTTCTGTGATGGGGAAGGGCCAGTATGTCATGTTGTGTCACTTACAGAGAACAGCAGGAAAAAAAATGGAAAGGTTAAATTTAGATAAGGAGACCCTAAGAGACCTCACCACCACCTTCCAATATCTGAAGTCTTTTTACACGGGAGGACGACACAGCCTGCCCAGAGTAGTTCTAGAGGGCACTGCACCAAAGGAGGAGGACTGGAGGGGGAAGATCGTGCCCTAATGGATGAAACAGTTTCCAAATGGCCTGGCTACCTGGAGAGATGAAGACTTGCTCATTAGCAGAAGTTTCCAGGCAAAGCCTGGGTAAGCATTTGCTGAAGGGATGGGGGAGGTGAAGGTTGAGAGGAGATCTCTAAGATTTCTTTGCCTTGTAAAAAAAAAATTGAGCTGTACAAGAAAGGAGTGGGTTGACTGGATGAAACAGTAAGTTGTTGGTTGTAAGGGGACTCTCGGCACAGAGAGAGAGAAGCTTGAAGCCCACACATAATTCTCTTGTCTTCTGGAGGAGTCTTTCTCAGCAGCGACCTCACCATGTCATATCACTATCACTCAGCACACAGGACCCTTGGCCTGGCTCCCAGGGCCCTGGGTAAACCGCTTTCACTCTACCCATCGAACCACACCTTCCCTTTCCAGCATTCGCCCTCTGATTCATGCACTCAGCCCTACCCTCTGCCTCCAGAACATGCCGCACACGATTCCTCTTGCTTTGACACCATTGACAGAGGGCTTAATGCACCCAGGGTGCTTGCCGGGAGTTATGTACCTGTGTTGGGGTCGCTGCCCTGCTGCCCCACTCTTGGAATTCCATCTCCACTGCTCCCCCACATGCACAAAAGCCTTCCTACCTACCCTCCAACTCCGACCACCTCCCTGAAGGCTCCTTGACCTACGTGGCATCCCAGAATGGTCCTTTTTCCTGAGGTATTTGCTATTTGTGGCAGGGAGCTTGGTGCTCTGACACACACGGTTCTTTGCTTAGAGAGTCCAGCAGCGTTCCAGCACTCACATGACATCACCTCATTTAACGCTCACGACAACCCGGGGAGACTACTGGGGAAGGTGTCTGCAGCCACAGGTGAAGATGAGGAAACTGAGGCTGCTGAGAGCAGAACCGGGACAGGGGCGCAGGTCTTCTCCAGCCTCTGTTCCCTGCTGCTTCCCCGGCCCTGGCGCCTTTGACATGTACTTCCGGGACAAGGAAGAGTGAGGCTGCCCTAGCCCCACCTAGCAGACTCTACCAGCCCTTGTATCCTGACTCCCCTGTCCTTTCCTCTCCATCGAAGCGCCCAGAGAGCACACACCTGTGCTGCACCAAGCCGCCTTCCCGGGGAGGGCAGATGGGAGTGCCCCAGGGCAGACGCATGGCTGGGGACTTGCACTGGAGGCATCAGGGCAACCTGGAAAGACTGGCTGGCACTGGGGCACACACCCCAAATTCAGCTTTCTTTTGTTTCTCCTTCACGCTCAGAGAGGGGTATAAATGAGCATCTTGGGGCCAAGGGACAAGGTGTGCACTGCTTCACTCATTCAATGTTCGATCCATTATTCAGAGCCATTTATCCAGCCACCCACCCATGAGCTCCTTCCTCCCTCCTGGCTTATTTTGGGTAAGGGCCAAGATGTGGGGTCTGGTGGGCAGTGTTTTTCATGCCCACAGCAGCTGGGGCAGCTCTAAGCCAAGCACATTGAAGGAGAAACTGACCCCAAACCAAAAGTGCAAAGACAACAGATGGGGATGAACGCCGGCCTCTGTCACTCTCATTATTCCACTGAACAGCCTCTCCCTCCAGATCCTTCCTCTCAAGGCTGAGTCTGAATCAAAGGCCTTCTTCACCCTTCATCCCTCCTCCCTCTTCGCCCGAATCTTA
This sequence comes from Mandrillus leucophaeus, assembly GCF_000951045.1. Taxonomy (NCBI): domain Eukaryota; kingdom Metazoa; phylum Chordata; class Mammalia; order Primates; family Cercopithecidae; genus Mandrillus; species Mandrillus leucophaeus. Next base: position 2,887,599 of record NW_012108585.1, on the reverse strand, counting down.
GAACTATTCTGTCATTTCTCAGGAGAGCTGGGCTTGTTGGGGACGCTGATTGTTCTTCCTTCAGAAGAGAGAAATGGTCTTTGAAATCCAGAGAACAGGGACCACTGTCTTGCACAAGCAAAAGGCCTGGAGGCATGACAGGAAGTGGGAATGCTAATGATCCTGAAATCGACTTGAAATGTGAGGCCTGACCTTGGGTTCACCTGGGCCCGACTGCCTGGGGTACGCTGCCACCTCTCTGTGACCGCTCTCCTTCTGAGTCTTAAATTCTAGGAGGATTCACGCTGCAGGCTCAGTGGCCCAGGAAACCCAGAAGGAAGGAAAGGACACAGAGGTTCTGATTTGGGGATAGAGTCCTGGTCCTGGTGGATGGAACATAGGAAGGCTCTTGGGGTGAGGAATGGGAGTGTTGGGCTGTGTGAAGACAGGCATCGGAGGGCCCGTTCAGCCAGAGCATGGGCCTTGGGCAGATTCAAGCTGCTCTATCGCTTTCGCTGCTTATATTACAAGAGTAACAACTACCTGGATGGTGAAGTTGAGATGTGCCTGATTTGGGGAAAGCAGAAAGGGGACAGGTGGCCTGTTATTATCTCAATAATACTGTGGGGGAGCGGGCCTCCTTGCAGATGGGAGTGACCAAGCACACACGTTGGAGAGGAAGGAAGGGCTGTGTCGAGGGGTGGGAGGGAGAGAGGCAGACAGAGGCAGAGAGGTCCCTGAAGCCTGCCTGGGCCAGAGGCAAGAGGCAAGAGCCCCTCTCTGCTCAGTGCCGGCTCCTTGTTTGAGAAGGCGCATGGTGTAGCAGCTCAGCTCTTCCCTCATAGTCACTGGGAGGACGAAGGGAGATGAGGTGGGAAATGATCTCAAAAGCACAACCCCTCATGGAAAGTAAGGCAGGAGGGAGTGCAGGGACAGAAAAGCAATTAGTGTGAGTAATTCACCATGCCAGGATAATTCACCACACCATCGGGAGGATGCTGCTGCACCCCGGACACTGTCTTTCCACTGCCACTCAATAGCTGCAGGTGTCAGCTGGAAGAACCTTCCAGCAACTGGGGCTTGCACAAAGATGGAAGGGTTTGTTGTGACTGGTAAGTTCCTACATGGAGAGTGTGTAGTAGGAAGCAGGGTGGACAGACTCCATAGTGAAGGTGCTGTAGAGGAGTTTCATGCATAGGTGGGGATGACGGGAGAGAAGCAGAGAGCCTCAGGACACCTCCCAGCACTGAGGTTCTACTTTTCATTTGCTCTCAAGGTAAAGATAGACATTGTCAGGGTAGAGGCTCTGGGAAAAGGGCAGGAGAGTGTGGGCCCCGAAGAAAGAGTCAGCTGCGGGATGCATGCTGACAGAGAAGCTGCCCAGAGTCCTTACGCAGTGGACACTTCCTCTCTTGTGACCTCTGCTGCCTGGCCAAGATGGAAGAAGCGTCTATTTGCAAAATGAGGGCATCCTCTCCTCAGCTTAGTCACACACTTGTTCTGGAATATGAGACTCCAAGAGAAAGACAGGGCTGGAGGGGGCTTCAAGGGGATTAGAATGCAGAAAGATTAACAGACAATTTGAGATCCTTTGGGTATTACTTTTACATATGAGGAAACTGAGGCCCAGAGAGGAAAGGGTTGTTCTGGGTCACAGGGTCAGTTAGTATCAGAGCTGGGACTAGGAACCAGGTCTCCATACTCCCTTTCTAGAGCTTCTTTCCACTCCACTTCTCCTCCTATCACCAGGCTCATGATTCTGGGGGTCTACCATGTGCTTGCCTCTCTGACCAAAGAGAAAGAGGGAAGGTTTTTGAGTCAGATGGGGCGTGCCTGGGCGTGAGCCTGGGTAAACCTCCTGTTAGCCAACTGGCCTCGGGTCAGTGATCTGAACCTTGCTTTTCTCATCTGAGAATGGAGATCATACCAGTCTCAGAGGGTGAAGTGAGGGCAAAGATAATATGGGCAAAAGGAGGTGCTTGATAAGCAGTAGCTGTCATTCCTCATATTCAATATTAGAGCTCTGAGTATGTCGGATGCCTGGACACTGGGCATATGTACTGGGGAATACAAAAGCAAGTGCAGACCAAGAGAAGAATGTCCTTAGGACCCCTTGCTTTGTACCTAAAGGTCACCTGGAGACGGTACTCTTACTGGAAGGGATACAGCATTCTCAGGGCCACCCCCTGAAGATGTCACAGTTAGCCACGTTCCCTCTGGGGCCATCAGCTTCTCAGATGTGCTCCTCATTGCTGTCATTCTCATCATGCAGTATTCATGAAGTTCCTACTGGGTGTCAACAGTCACTTACCTATGGCACGGTCCCTATCCTGGAAATGATCTTTATGATTAATCACGAAAAAAAATTGAAGCACAGCTGGAAAAAAGAGAGCTGCATTCAACTCCCTTTTGTGCCCCCTTGATTTTTTTTCAACCCTAAAGTAAGCCAAGGCCCTGCCAGGGATTGTGTTCTGTTCTCTGAACCCACTCTCTGCCATTCAGGAAAGGTCACTTGTGACCACAGTTTGGGCCCCATGGTGGTCCTTCTGGCCTTGCTCTGGCTGTTCAGTGGGGTCAAGAAGAAATCTTTAGGATGGCCACTGCTACAGATCTCTGTAGTTTAACTGGAAAGAGTTTTTACTTCTATGAACCAGTAATACCAGTACCAGGGCAACATGGGGCCTCAGCTTCTGTTGGGTTTTAAATAGATTTTGGTCTAAACATATTTTTCAATACGCAACAATTGGGTTAGTCTAATGACAAATGTCATCCCCTTCCATTGCCAGAGCAACATGCCATTTCCATTAGGAGTAATGTTTCCTGGCCAGATTAAGGCATGGAAAATAATTTTTGGTCATCAACAATTCCCTTCAGTTTCACTGATCTGATTAAACTTAGCAACGGAAAAAGGAATTTACAAATTAGATGCTGTCCTCTATTTATTACCAAAATGGTTGCTTTCCACTACATCCAGGAGATACGGTTGAGATCTCATTACGTCTCAGCTTGTGATAACATTTATTCCATAAATCTCCATCGCAGCCAGTGAATGAAATGAGCATTATGCTGAAGACCACATAATGGATGAAATAAAACCTCTGCCCCCTTTGAAGGGTATTGTCCTTTCAAGCCTTAAACGTATTCAGCTTTCTAGTTGTAAAGAAGCAACTCAGAATTTAGTCTTGGTATTCTCTTATTTCCTGATGGCTTTTCTTAGCTGGCTACCTGGCCTGCTTGAGACAGATTAAAATGAGAAATATTTCTGACACTTCCTTGGACATGTTTGAAGAAGAAAGAGGAGGCGAAATGAGTACACGAAGAAAAACATCATGGGATAATCATATCCTCCTTGAGAAGTGAGAAAGACATGTTGACAGGCAAGGAATGGAAGATTAAAAATTAATGTGTGTGTCTGGTTAATTACATATCCTCTGCTGGATATGTTGGATCAGATCTGGCCCAACCTGGTTTTAGATCCGACATAGTGACAAAGCAAGCCTAAGCGATCCATTCCCAGAGGTAGAATTCCAAGGACTTCCAAGCCAAGACCCTACTTTTATCCCCCAGTTTCCAAACCCTTTTCCAACCAATATTCATTGATCGCCTATGCGCCAGGGTATGTATGGGATTCTGGTAATACAAAGTCCCCACACTCAAGATGTATTACCCAGCAGATGGGATCAGATACATGAAGGCCACAGATAAAATGCAATGAATACAGCAGATAGGCAGATACTACAGTTCACGTACAATAAGTACTATGATGCAGTCGTGGGATGGGGTTTCTGGGAGCATGAAGGAGCGGGTAAGACCCTGCTGGGGAGAAGAGGTGGTGAGGATAGGAAAGGCAGAAAAAGAAGGGATGGTTGACGGGGCTTTGAAGGTGGGGTGGTGAAACCAAGGGCTAACCTAATGAGGTCCACCAAACCTAACTTGCCTCACTGGCTTCTAGTTGATTTTAAAACATATGCAGCTAAAAGTCATGTAGCTAAGCAATATATAACTAAACTTCCACAAGCCTCCTTACAGGTAACATCTCTGACGTATAAGTCACCATGGTAATGGTTGCTTAAGTCATTTTTCAAGAACTGGGGTCAGCTTTTGTCCTGTTCAAGCTAGCTGAGACCACTAATCCTCCAACTGGGCCTGTGTGAGTGTCCAGTGCGTGACCTTTTGACATCAGAGGGCCTAAACATCCATCTTCAGATCACGCTAAGGATGCCATTTTGTGAACTTGAATCCTAGGAAAAGCTGTGAAGCTTGACTACACTTGCACAGACCACCGACTGCCTCACTTTTCTTTACCCCCCAATCACCTTTCCCCACGCCTTGGACCTTGCTCCTCTATCCCATAAATATCCCCAAAACTACCTGCTATTCCATCTCCTTGCTTGGCTGCCTTGTGAACAAACCCTTTCTCCACTGCAAAACTTGTGTCTCAGTGATTGGCACACCGCATGATGGATAGGGCAAGCCTTGCTTGGTAACCGTGCCAGTTCAGAAGGCAGATGGAGGGGCTGGGCTTTCTGTGCAGAGAAATCTGGGTGTGCACCCGTGTGTGGAGGATCATTGGAAGAATGGGCTGGCTTTCAGGGTGCAGGCAAGCCTGCAGGAAGAAAAGCGCAATTCCAGGAGTCTGTGGACTGTAAGATTCTAGAATCAACTGAATTCCTCTGGGGTCTGATGGACTAAAATGACCAGGTTTGGCCCAGGCTTCTGGAGCTAAAGCTAACGTGGGTCAACTTAGAACTACAGAAACAAACACCAGAGCTGGGAGGGGCTTTTACTGACCTAAACCCCCTCCTTTTACAAACAAGGAAACTGGGAGAGGCCAGCTGTAGACTGGCTATTAAGCGGGGCTGTGAAGTCAGGCTGTCTGCTTTTCTCTGGCTCCTGTTAGTTCCTGTATGGCACACGACAATTGTTGAGGCTCAAAACTCCGGCATCCTGTTGGGAGGGTGGGTCATTCATCCCAGATTGCTGTACTCTCAACTCATCTAATCAAGGGATAGGACTTCATAGATTAATAGAATTAGTTTACTAAGGAATTACGGAAATTATAATTAATGGCAATGATTTTATACCATGTAAGAGGCACAAGAAGAAACTCTGCAGTTTTTATTGAAGCTTGGGATCTTCTTGATGAAAACCTAGGATGGGTTAGCAAATGACCCCTTAGCTTCCTAGTCAATGCAGAAGTGGGCCAAGGGGCTAGGACCCACCACTGACAGGACTTTTTATGCCAAGCAGATGCTCTCCCCTGTGGGGACAGCAGGGATCTTTTTCTCTGCCTCTGCCAGGCACAGCAAACATCATGCCAAGCTTTTTACTCAAAGCTGGACCCAGCTGATCTTAGCGAATATTAGTAAATACATTGAGACTCTAATTCTGAATATTCCTGACAAGAAAGGAGCCCTTAATTTCTTCTTGCTCCTGTGTTCGGGGTGTGTGCCTGTGTTAGTAGGTGTGCATTTGGTTATTTTCAGACAATTTTGTTAACATAATAACTGATATTGGACACCATGATCATATTTTATGAGTCAAGGACATGAGAGACAATGGTTGGACAGGCTGATTTGAAGCTTGGAATTAAGAAGGTAAACAAAGGCTTTTTCCTTTAAAGCCAGCCTGTCAAGCAAATAATTAAGGCTTTTCAACTTCATCAGTAAGTTGCTGAGAGTCGATTTAGTCTATTACTTCAAGCAAAAGACACAAACAAGTCCCAGCGCAGTTGTAATCATTCTTTTAACGGTGCCAGCCTGGGGTTTGTCTTCGCTTGACCTCTGATCTTCATACACTGTGATCCCGCACACAAGGTACTCACTGAAGTCCTCAGAGTAAGACTTGGGCCATGTTAGTCAAAACCAGCCTCAGCCTTAGCAAATAAGGTTTCAGAACATGATTTAGGGAACAGCAAGGGCTCCTCTGCCCAGATACTTTTAAAATGTCTTAATATCCTTTTTTTGTAGAATAAAACAAAACACTGAATAACTTTATCAAAATTCAAATACACCTATTTAGAAAGGATAAACCTTTAAATTTCTCTTTTGCCAAAATTCAAATATATCTATTTAGAAAGGATAAATCTTTACATTTCTCTTATCAAACCTCTTCTGTCCAGTGGCTCAGCCCTGCAGATCTTGGCTGGGGTTACTTTTCCTCAGTGGGAGGAACTAATATGTATTAAGTCTAAATTGCAATGGATGTATATTTTTATGACTGAGTAAATGGCCACGCTTTTTTCTTTCTTCATTCTCTTCTTAGGCTCTCTGCAGCTGCCATGCAGAAGTGAACATGCTACTCTATCACTCCAGGCTACCTTCACCGGAGACCATTCATTCAGGGGCTGTGTTCAGAGACTCTTGTGCAAACACGTTTCTTGCCCATCATTTCCTTTGAGGAGGGGTGACTCTGGATGGCACCCCATGTGTGGGCCCTGCTGGTGAATCAAACTGGGTGCAGGAGGAGGAGAGTTTATGGCCTTATCAGTAAAGTGCAAGTTTAGGTTCAAAGCCCGGTGTTTGGAAATGAGGACAACTTCCTGTTTTGTTGTGGAAGGCCCTTGCCCTGTTCCCATGATGCTACCTTTGAGCATGTCCTGTGATTTTTCCAGAGACAGTGTTGAAACCTGCTCATACCTCTAAAAGAAACGGAATCTGGGAGCACTGTCGGCTGGGAGGTGGTCACTCCAGTTGTGATGTGACAAGGCCCTGGGACAGCAGCACAGACACTTGTCTTTGGGCCAACAGCCCCTCATGGGGTAGGGTGTGGCTCGGAGATGCATGATTAAGCCCAGGGAATGAGGACAGACTCAGGGACCTGGAGCCCCCTTTATACCCCAGGGTTTTAGGATTCCGTAATTTTTGGATTGCGATGGAGCTAACCATATGTCTAAAGATGGAATCCAGCACCTGGTACCAGGATATAGAAAGAAAATAATACATACACGAGCCAGCCCTTCTCTCCCCAGCTGCCCCTCTTCTCCTCACCCTCACCCCAGCCTAACGCTGCCAATTGCCTTCTATTTTGAAGAATTCCATCTATCTCCCCAATAGACCACCCTTTTCATTAGGCAACTCCTTAAGCAGATTCTCTGTTGTTTCTGGTAAGGCTTCAGTTCTGTCCCTCCAGCAGTGCGGCTTCAACACAAAGTGACCACAGTGATTAATAGTCCAGTACTTACAGCAGGTATTATAGTTATTTAAGAGGACAAAATCTCCTGTTATATGAGAGTAGAAATCTCTTCTGGAAACACTGCAGCTGTCACCAGAGGCATGAGTATTTCCATCTGGTGAAGTCATCCTGAAGGATGGAGCCATCAAGGCCCATGTTTGGGGTTGTTACTCGACTTTTTCCCCAGGAGGCACTTAATCATGAGGGCAGGGATTTAATGAGGCTGAGTTACTTGGAATTCTCAACGTGTCACCTTTTAGGGTAAGGGGACCGCTTGTGGGTGTGTTTGTGGTCATGGGTATTAAACGGGCCTTGGAATCCGAAGGGGCAGAGGGTCATGGCAGGGATCCCGCCACGGAGCAGGCAGGACAAACTGACTCCCAGGAAGAACTCCTCAGAGGGGCATGGCACTGTGCAACCTCCTCCATCAGCCCTGAGGCTGAACAGCACAAGCTGCTTATCCTGGAGCCTCCAGGATAGGTGTTCAGGGCCTGTCAGCCCTTAGGACCCTATCCCAGTGGATGCAGGCTCTTTCCAATCCTTCCTTGCCTGTCCACTCCCACTCAGGCCTTATCAACCTCTGACTGCCCCCCTGCTCTGCCTCCAGCTTCTCTCTGCTTCCAGCCCATTGTCCACACCCAGCTGCACAGCGAACTTTCGATGGTAAACTGGTGCCTTGTCATCCCTCTGCTTAAATCTCTTCGGTGGCTCCTCCTTAACCACAGGATGGAGTCCCACTCCAAGGCCCTTTGGGACCAGGTCCTGGTCTTTCTGGCCTGACCTTTCTTTTTGGCTTCTCCCCTGTGCACCCTGAACTAAATCACCAGGAAACATGGGCAATTCCATTTCCTTTCCTTCTTTTAAAAAATATTTCGCTTCTACAACTTTGCAACTGTAGCCCTCTCAGCTTACAAGGTCCGTCTGTGATCTCTTGGCCATGTGACTTGCTGCCAAACTGCACCAGGGACCCTGTCCTGTGCCCACCCAGCCCCAGTCCTTCTGCCCCCAAGCACTTAGCTAGCGGCTGTTCGCCAGCTCCCTAGAAGTCAGGCGGAACTGGGAGCTGCGTTCTGCCCGATGGTGTGTTGGGAACGATGCCCACACTCCCAGGCCTGGCTGCTGAAGCCTCCAGCAGGCCCTCTATGCTCCCTCTTCTGCTGGCCCGATGCAGAGCAGACAGGGGAGACCGCGAGGCCCCGGGGGTGGCAAAGCCACAAAAGGGATGCAGCCTTGGGCCCTGAAGACTGGTGCGGCGGAACTCTCCTCCCTCCAATCCCCAGCCTACACTCCACTGTGGAGTGAGAAGTAACCTTTACTGCACTAAAGCAACTGAGATTTCATTTGGGGGCTGCTCATTACAATGGTCCACCAACCCTGACTGATTCGGCACCTTCATGAATCACTCTCGGGGCAGGCAGGCCCTCCCACCCTCTTCCAAACTCTGCTCTCCCTCTTCCGTGTTTCTCCAGCCCCTGGTTCATGACTGCAGTTCATCACTGTCACCTGTCTGTTGGTGCATCTGTCTCCTGAACTAGGCTGTAAGCCCCCTCGGGACAGAGCTGCTGTCTATTTATCTTAGTATTCTGGGTGCCCTGTTGGGACATAAATGCGCGTTAATGTGCCCATGTCTCTCTCAAGCACTCAGGATGGCCTGGCACGCATGTGGCTCGAGGAGGTTCCCCCAGACACCAGCTACTGCTCCGAGGCCAACGATTCCACTTTCTGTGCCCTTTCCACTAGCTCCAGGGTTCCATGTTCTATAAATCATCCTCCCATGCCATGCACCCGATGACGGAAATACAATACGCGGCTAATCTCCCTCCATTACTGGATGATAATTTTCCACATCAGCAAGTAGTGAGAAAGGCTGGAGCCATCACTCTCCCCTCCACTGATAGCCTCTGACAGTGAAGATGTCTTGATGCGGCATGAGCTTCTTATCCCCCAGTGTTTACGGAGAAGGAAGCGTGGAGTGGGTGGGGGAGCCACGGGTAACTGTAGTGCAGGCGGGCTGAGCACTGGTTATTGGAGGAAATGGATCAAAGGGAAATTTAGGATGATTCATCTCCCCTTCCATCCCTCTGCTGAGCGACTTTAACTCCCAGGTGTATAGATATATTTGCAAAGCACCAAATTAAAATCAAATCAGCTCTTTACTGGGTGCCTACTCTGGGCTAGGCCAAGTGGACACAGGTAGGTCCATTCTTAAAGTGACCCATGGCTTTAGGTAGGTGACAGGACTTCTCCAAAGATACCACATGTCAATGATCCCCCCTGGGGCCCCGTAGTGCTGAGGTCCTGGGATCGGAGACTTGGAAGTGATGACGCTGTAGCACTGCACAGCCCAGAATCATCAGAGATGGTTCTATGACATTCCTCTGTATTTGCCAAGGCAGGAAAGTGGTAAAGCTACAACTCCCATTCCCAGAGCATTCTGGCTGATCAACACCCTCCTCTAAGCCAGTCCAAAGCAACCCTGAACTGAAGGAAACTCGGATAGGTCACAGAATTGATACATCTCCTTCCAAACAAAACCGCCTCATAAACCATTCCAAAGGGATGGCGCTTGACCTCAGTTCGCTTTTTCTTTCCAGGAGCAAGGTAATGCCATAACTTCTTTCCATGCTGCAAATATAGTTCTCAGAATCATAAAGTTCAACTTAAAAAAATCAAACCCATGCCCTACTACCTGCACAACCGCCCCCACCCCCACCTCCGCTCTTTACCTCCTTCCTCCGTCCACCTGCTTTGCATATTAGGCTGAAGCGATAAATGCCACAACCAAGGAAAATTCACAGGCTGTTCTGGCTGGGGCACTGGAGGGCCCTCTTGTGGTTCCTCCTGGTGGGAAGAGAAGGGCATTCCTGAGGGGGCTTGTGGTAGAGACCAGTATGGAATGGAGGGAGCAGAATCGGGAGCAAGGCCCACATAACTGTGCAACTTACAAGCTGAACAATGTGAGTAAGTTTTTCAAGCCTCACTTTTTCCATCTGCAAAATGGGGCAAACAGTACCCATGTGAGATGATCTTGAGCAAGATAAAAGGAGACCATCCAGGCCTTCTCCACATTCCATGCAAGAAAAAGTCATCCCCTCTCATGCCTCTGCCGCTGTCCTTCCTCTGTCCCCTAGCCAGGAAGAGCCCCAGAGGGCTGAAACTCAGAGTCTAAAAGTTGACTCCATACCAGTGAAACAATGACCCATCCTATGGGGAGTATGTGGGCACGAGGCAGCTTTGTCCCTGTGCTGTCGACTCCTGGCTTCTCTTCTCCTGGGACTATACAATTCTAACTTCTTCCAACCGTTCCTCTCTGTCCACTTTCACAATGCCAAATCATTTCCACCCATTCTGTCAACCACAATACACTCTCTGGGGTCTACCATGAACGTGGCCAAGACTGGAAAAACGGTATTTGGCCAACTAGGTATGAATGGAGGGCTATCGGACCTTAATTCTCTGATCTGAAGAGGATTCAATTCAATTCAATATGTTTTTTGGGGGGAAGTCTGTGAAATAGAAATCACTGCCCTGCATACTGAGTGGGAGAGTGAATAAGAAGTTACCAAAGCATACTCCTGCCTCCCGAGAGCATTCTATATAACAAGAGCGCTGGGCCACCCCTGCCCACTGGTGGGTAGGTGAGGGTTGAATGCTGACGGTGCCTGTCCTGAGATGGGGGCTCTGGGAGGCCTGAGCCAAGATGTGCTCTCCGACCTGGGCTGGGAGGCGGCGGAGGAGCAGGGGAGGAAACAGGTGCTCTAGGCAGAGGGATGGGAGATGGAGAAAGGTGTAGAAACAGGACAGCAGCAGGCATTTCTGGAAAACAAGATGCAGTCCGGCTTTGTGGCGGGGCAGTAGGGAGTGATAAGGTTCAAGTTATTGGCTGGCACAGATTGGAGATGCCTGAAATATGGAGAGATATTCAGGCTTTATTCTGTAGCCAGGGAGAGACATTCAAAGCTTTTGAACAAGGGAATGACACAGTTGGCTGCAGAAATATGAACTAGGCTGCACTACACAGGTTGCGTGGGAGTGGGGCTCGAAAGCAGGGCAGCAAGGGGGCTGCGAGACCAGGCAGAGAGAGGTGAGGGGAGAGGAGGGAAGGAGTGAGAGGTCCAAGCAAAGAGGACAGCCCATACGACTTGACTGACTGAACACAGGCACTGATAACTGTGGAAGGGCACAGTAGAGGGAGGAGGAAGGAGGCTTTGTAGCCCGGGGAACTGGGAAGATAATGAAGCCTCTGGAGAGAGAAGTGGGCTGGGAAGATGCTGGTTTGGGCCAGGACCCTGGCGGGCAGGCAGAGGATGCTGTCCTCCAGGCCCTGGAGAGGAGGAGGGCCTTCATGCTCCACTCCTTGCCAAGGACCCCCAGTGTGCCTGGCAGTTCAAGAGCTAACAGCCCGTTTGCTCTGCCCCTGTGGGGTGGCTAGCTGGCCAGTGATCCCAGGAACACAGCTGCTCCCCATCCACATCCACTTTAAATTGCAGGAGAGCTTCTGGTGGCTCCCTGATAACTCCTGTCCCTCCAAAACCACAGTGTGGCCTCCACAGCACCCTACCCGGCCCCTGCTTCTCATAGGCCCCTCCACACAGCTTCTATTCCCACCATAGCTGTTACACAGTGAAAGGCAGACCAACACAAAGGCAGGTATCTAAAAAGAGTGTGGGAATCCTTCCTCTGGTGCCTTTCTCAGCTGGTATTGACAATACTCTCCACCATAAACCTAGCCATCTGGATTCTGCAGTTTGTTGGCTTATCAAGGTTATTGTTTTGGCCTGGACACTCCCCTAAAGTCAAGCAGGCATCTCCCTAAGGGGAGCAGAGCCTTTATTAGCTGATGGCTTGGCAGAGCTGCCAGGCCCAGGAAGCCGTGAATGTCTCTTGTCAAAATGCTTTGTGGCTGTCACCTTCCCACTCCTCTGAAACACATGCCCATCGGTCAGTGAGAAGATTGCCACGCCTTCCCAACAGCTTAAGTCAGCAAGCTTTGCCCAAGTCTGGTGGTTTTGCTTTGGGAAGTGTCTGACAGCTCACGGAGACAGGTTGACGTGCCTACTTCGCACTGTATACACAACACAGGCCTTCCATACATAGCTCTTCCATTGCTCCCCCGGCCGGGAAAATGGCATCTGTACACTTACGGGGCCAGACAGCACAGCAGCCAGGCTGTGCTCCAAAGGTGATGTGCTACCAATGAACAGACCCCTTCTGGATCCTTACTACAACATGGCCCCCAGCCCCCGCACTGGGTGAGACGCCTCTCACAACACCAAGTCCACAGGACCTCGCCCATGGGTATGCATGACTACCAGGGCCAGAAATATCCATCAGTGGTTTCACTGCAGAGCCCCAGTACTCAGCCCCGCTAGTCACCATGGTCTTCAGGGAACAGCACAATCTCATTGCTTAAGAACTCCCAATGCTTTCCCACGGCACTTCAACTTCCCTGTCATCACCGCTGTCCACATGTATGGGGGGCTCTGTGCTTATTCGCCTGTTTCCAATGGTGCCTTCCAGGAGTTGAGGGTGACTGAGGGCTATTGGAGAGCAACTGTGTTCATGAAAGGAAATGACTTTGAAAGGATGTCATCGGCGATGCCACAAGGAAGTCAGTTCTGAGCAGACAGAACAATGAGCCAACTCAGTCCAGTGGCAGTGTGAGCTCACCTGCTCTATCAGCTCAGAGCTCAGAGCGTGGCAGAAGGTGCTTTGCCAAAACTTGCATATGGCATGCACTCGCGCTTGCGTGTGATCATGTGACTCGTATGTGCCATGACCTTCCCATGCTCTGGGCTATGTCAGGTCATGGGGATACAAGGGTGAATTAAAGGCAGCCCAGTGAAGGAACTCTCTCAGTGTAGCCCAGCAAGCAAGTGTAACGAGGTGGATGTAATTCCACAAGATAAGTGGGGACGTGCCCCAAGAGCTACGGGGACAGAGGGACAGTTAGGGAGTGCTGCTGCCTGGGTGTCCGAGAAGGCTTCTGTAAGGAGCACTGTAGTCTGCAGGGCAGGGTCCTGCGTGGGGAATCTGGAGCCCTGGGTTTGAGTGCTGACATCAGTGACATTTAGCCAGGTGGCTGTTACCCACCTTGGGCTCCAGTTTCCTCACCTGATCCCTCCGGCAACTTTCCAGCAGTAAAGTTTCCAGGGCTCTGATTAGGACCAGCTGAGAGTTTACGTGAAGGCCCAGGACTTACTTCCAGGCTCTGCCTTAAGGATCTGCTCTCACTCCATGGCCTGGCAGCACGATCACTTAACAGTGCGAGGTATGAGCAGAATCAAGGATGAAAACAAACATCAGCGTGTCTTCTCACGTAATCTGAGCCAGACGCTTCATGGGATTGTGTTGTAGGTATCCAGAGGTCCAGGGTAAATATTGATCAAACTGATTTTTTTTTAAAAGATCAAATAACTATGTACATGCCCTTGACACATACATAATGTAAATCAACGATATTCAGGTTACTGCTCTCAAGCCACATGGGGCCCTTTCGTGGGCAACCTGCAGCTCTTACAAGCCTTCCAATTTCTTGTCTCAATAATATGTGATCCTAGACTCCGTGGGGCAGGCAGCAGGCACGTGGCTCTGCTAGCTGGTGATGACTGCAAAAGTGGCTCCCGAGTCACACAACTCAATACTATGGGGTAAATATTTAATCCTGCTTATCTGCATGGAAATTCAATATTTTGGTTCCACCGTCTATCTGTCTTTTTACATGCTCATCCACATCAATGTCTGGCTTAGACTGCAAGCTTTAGAGAGCCAGGGCTGCATTTAAGTTGTCTTAACGACATGAGAGAGAGATTCCCGTAAAGATGGATATTTAATAAATGTGTTTTTTGATCTTGAAGAGGAAAAAGAAGAAAATCTGTCTCTTTTTCTTTATGGCTTCTCCCTCTAGTGTCTCACCTTCTATTAGATTTAACACTGGAGCTGGAAAATGAGCCCCGTCCCTTGAAGCAGTCCATCTCTGCTGATGACAATAAACCCGTGTGGTAATGATGGTTTTGCAATGGGTCCCTTCACAGGGGCTGCTCACTGCTGCTCAGAGGCAGGGAAGAAGCAGTCACTAGAGTGGGCAGACCTCAACATTATCCTAGTCTATACCCAGAGAGAAAAGGGGCTTGGCTCTTGGCTGCCCCATTTAGGAAGCTGCATCCAGGGTAACAGTGCATGAACATGCCCCTTTCTTGCCTTTTTGGCTCTGAAATGACTCTTGAGTATCATGTCCTCTTTTTTCCAAGACCGTCGGTAACCCGTTGCAGAGGCAGTGACTAGTGTTGGCATTGCTGTAGAAGGGAACATCATGATGGGCAAAGCTTTAGACACTGACTGTCTTGAGGCCATGGGCATGCCAGAGTCTGTGTGAGTGTCCTCCTGTCCTCTTTCTGGTTTCCTGATGGCCAAACTCTTCAGGTGGCTGGGCCATGCCAAAGAAGCAAGAATCCTGCAGAGCAACGCTCCATGCCATTGCAGGAGGCATGCAGACTCGAGAGATGCACAGGGTAAGGTTGATTTGCCAGGAAGCTTTCTCCCCAGCATTTCATCCAACAGCCTGTGTTAAGGCACCAGCAAGTGAGCCCCACATTGCTAAGCGCAATGGTCAGTTTCCAGTCACAGCAGCAACACTCACACCCCTTCCTTTGCATTCCCTCCTGTCTCTCTGACCGTGCCTTTAGGAGTCCTGTTTGCTGGTTCTTTCCCTTTACCCCAATCTCCAAACATCAGTAGGGCTAGGACTCAGTTCTGGGACCGCATCTCACTTCTGTCTACACTCACACCCCAGTGATCTCATCCAGAGATCCAGGGGATAAGTATCTTCTATATGTTGTTGACTCAAAATTACAGTTCAGCCACAGATCTCTCTCCTGGAGAGGTTCATTCACTATTACATACTCAACATTTCCACTTGGATGTCTAATAGGCACTTCAAACTTCAGGGTCTGAGATGGCTTTCCTGATCCTCCTGCCCTGACACCCGTTCCTCTCCCAGACTTCCCCATATCCATAAATGACAGTTCCACTCTTGGTATCATTTAGAACAATTGCCTTGGAAAATGCCTGACCTCTCTCTCTCACATCCCATATCTGATGCGTCTGCAAATGACATCGTCCTGAAGTCTGACCTTATCACTTCCACGGGTGTCAAGACCAGGCCCAGCATCTCCTGAGGCAGCAGGCACCTGACGGGACCCCTGCCTCCCCCTGGCCCACCTTCACTCCATTCTGCACATGGCAGGCAGACGGACCCTGGTGAGGGTCTGTCAGATCGTGTTGCTTCTCTGCTCAAACCCCTCCAGAGGCTCTTTGGCTCACTCTCAGTAAGAGCCAAGTTCTCACAACAGTTTATATACCCTACTCCCTGGATCCCACAGCCTCACCTCACACCACTCACCCCCTTGCTCCCTCCTCTCCAGCTCCCCAAGCCTCCTCAGCTCCGGATTCATCAGTGTGGCCCCCGTCTCATTGGCCCCTTCTTGCTAACCCCTAGAAGGCTATTTCCCAACTATCTGCAGGGTGCCTTTCCTTGCAGCCTCCAAGTCTTTATTCCAATGCCGCCTTCTCCATGAGACATTCCTTGGCTGCCCCTCTGAAAACACAACCTCTCAACACTCTTCCCCCTTCACTGCTTCGCCCCTCTCTGGCGTGCTATTTAATTTACCATCTGTCTCTCTACTAGAATCTAAGTTCCACGAGGGCAGGGATTTTTGACTCCCGTGTTGACTGCTCTATCACCAGTGTCTACAACAGTGCCTGGCAGAGAGCAGACCTTTCATTTGTGAGTGGGTGGACTAATGAATGAATGAACTGGAACATATTTTTGCATATAACTTACTGGCCACTTCACTTACTCTAATATTTAGAGAAAAGCCTCCCAACTGCATGCTTTCTTTCTGTTGTCCTTCCAGCCCATTTCTTCTACTTCCTTGGTGGCTTTTGCAGCTTTCCCTAAGAAAACAGAATCCCTGGGCTCCCCTCAGGTATGCTGTGTGTCACCAAGCAGCTCCTGCGCTGCACCCAGCCCCACCTCCCTAGCCTCACACCATGGGAATACGGATGCTGCCCGGGGAGAAGCAGAGTCAATATAGCTGCTGATGAAGAGTGATCAGCCTTTTCTCTTAAAAGATGACTTAGCTTTTGAGCTGAAGAGAGTTGGCAAACATACCATACTGTAGTCTTTTAGAAGCTTCAAAGGCTAAGATATTATGGTAATTGAAACACACATGCTTCAAACGTAGCAGGATTTCTCCCCTTGTATTTGTTTCAAAGGGCAATCTACGAAATTCTCAAGACAGGAAGACAGTTTCTGAGCCACTGTCTTGCCTTTTTTGCAAGTGAATTAGGCCTCCGATTCCTTAATCATTTCATCACATCAATTCTACTTTTAATTGGACTTCCCCAACAGACGCAGTCCTTTGGATTCTCTTCCTGGCTCCATTCCTGTCTCTCATGTTCCACTTCATTGCATGTGTCTATCTTACTCTGTACACCTTGCTTTTTAAAATATTCATTCCCCTGCCTCATCCCCTGGAACTGTCCCACTAATTAGCATTTCCACTAACGAAGGAGCCAGGCTCCCATTCCAGTCCTCCCAGGACAAGAAGCAGACCCCCAGGGCTCCTCCAGCCGTAAGGAAGCAGTGCAAGGCGAGAGAATCCAGTCTCCAGAGTCTAAGACCATCCATATCTAGGCTTAGGAAAATCTTGGCGAGACTGTCTATTGGGGTAGGCAGCTCGTTACGCTCTTCTCAAAGTTTGTCAAGAAAGTTGGGTAGATGGGCCTTGTCAATGTGATCTGTTCCAGCTGCAAAGAATACTCCACGCTGGGAACTCTCCTAGGAATTTATTCATTTAATGGGTTAGATGGAGAAGCCGCACACTCTCCCTTGGAAGCTCCTGCTTTAGGCAGAGAACAGAATAGCTATGTTCTGTTATCTCAGTGGACAGCCACTGGCTGCTAAGCATGTAGTGGCTATTGTAGGTTTTCAGTAACACATGCTACAGAAATGCTCACCACCATAAGTCACAAGGGAGGGCCAGTGCTCTGACTTAGGGTGGAGCCAGGAGCCAGCACACAAACTCCTGCATTTTAGAGGTATGCTTCTCCGTGGCTCACAGGCCAACTTGTTTATTTAGCATACCACTCAGTGCCACAAACGAATCCACTACTCCTCAGTTCCATCAACAGTGTAATAGAAGCCGTCAGGCATTTTTCCAGGAAGACCCTCAACGGCATCATGGCTCATTGTTATAACCCATCAAAGGCCCTGTATTCCAACTTGCAAAACCACTTAGCAGAGCACAAAGGCCTCCTTAGGTTACTAAATTATGTTGTTACCAGTCCCTTGTTGTTTGTGTGCTTTAAATTTGTATTTGCTCCTTGAGCAGTGTTATCAGAAAGGGAGCAGTTGATAGATTTATTAAATCTATCTTTGAAATGAGGGAGCAGAGATTCTGCTCCCGTGAACATCTTTGGCTGTCTTTGTCCCTTCTTCCTGCACCTGTTTCTGCTCCTGGCAGCTCTGCTCATCGTCCTCTCTGCTCAGGGTGAAGTTCCAGCTCCCTGCCTTTGTCGGCATGACTCCACGCAGCAAATGCCCTGGACGATTCTTTAACCTGTTTGCTTCCTGGACTACTCTAGATGCTCAGTGTTTAAGAAACTGTTTTTAAGTAAGGCTGCTTGAGAGGACAGAAATGCACCTATTCAAACGTGTAGTGAAAGAGAAAGATATTGCACACAGAAAAAGAAAGAAAGAGTATGGTTAGAGTCACAGAGATCGAGACCAAATGAGATACAGAGAGTGGTCAGAGTTAACCCAAAGGTTCTCAAATTTACTATGCATCTTGATCACCTGGGGGAGTTGTCAAAACACAGATTCCTGGGCCCCATGCCCACAGTTTCTGGGTCAGTAGGTCTGGAGTGGGGCCCAAGAGTTTGCATTTCTAACAAGTTTCCAGGTAATGCTGATGCTGCTGGTCAAGGGCCATGCTTTGAGAACCACTGGGCTAATCTGATAAGAGCCTGAATTTTCATGATCCATCATTTTTTACATATTTGTGAGTCAATGCCATCCATCACTCTCATTTCTATCCCAGCCACAGCCTATCCAACGATGGGCCACGTGAACCCCTGAGGAAGGGATTTGGCTCAATTTCCATCACCTAGTTGGATTCTGCCAAATTCCTCTGGGCTTCCCCCAACGCTCCCACTTACCACTTCCCCAGGTCTTTGAAGCTAACCCCCTTAAGAAAAACCTTTGGCTACCTTTCCTACGAGAAAGCTCAGCAGTGTCTGGAAACCTTCTGCAAAGAGGGGAAGGATACCTGAGCAGGTATAAAGTTTTCCAGGCAGCTGCTTGGCAGACATTGTTCCTTTCAAACAAGCCTGTGCTTTCAAATGGGAAGCCTGGGCCCTGGCCCTAAAAGGTGGAACTTGGAGGAGAAGGATCTCTGATTTTAAACAAGCCTCTGCCTTAGCAACATCTCAACTGTCTTTTAAGGTGGGATATTCTAAAAGGAGCATGAGGTTTTCTAGATCGACAGCTATGATTTCCCGCCTGTGAGCGATGTCTGTGTGTAGCAAGACTGTGACTGCCATCAGTGAGATAAGTGCGGCTCCAGGAAGGCACACCGCGGGCTGCCGAGAAAGGGTGGCAGCCAAAGTTCTGTGTTGACCCCGATGTTGTTTCCTCTCCCCCAGAACCCAGCCCAAACACAGAAGAAGACGGCTGCTCACTGTTTCGGGGCTTCTCCTCATCCATGCCTTCGTCCTCGTTCTCGGGATCGATGTCTTCGGCCTGAGTGATCCAGTCCAGGTAGCCTTTGAGATCCTCTTCTAGCTGCTGCTTCTCCCGCAGCTTCTGGAAATCTCCCCGGGCCTTGGCCTTCTCCCTCTCTTTGGAAAACTCTCTGGTGAGAGTGAGAGGAGGGGCAGGGCAGGAGAGCACAGAGGAGGGAACACCGAGAAGGGTCAAGGATGGAAGGAGAGATGGAGATAAGGAGAAACAAGAGTCTTAATTGCTTTGCAGGAAGAAACCTGCCCACACGCCCCTACTTTCCACAGATAGCTCCGCTAGCCAGCCTAGGTTTTGTCTACTCTCACCTCGATGGGAAGCATCCGTAAGGGGACAATCCTGACACAGGCCAGGAGAGGCTTAAGGGGATGGATGAAGTCCATCTCCCTCTTTTCCTGGATCATGATCACAGGCTTTGCTTTTTAATAACTGTTCTCCAAAGACCTGGAAACCCGTTCCAAGCAGTAACTAAAAACCTCCACCACCATTCCAGAACATGCATTTCCATCCCACCCAGTATTGAGTGGCAGTTTAAAATTCTCCCAAGGATCTCCAGGTGACACAAGGTGTTAGACCAGCAGTGTACCAAAGCCCACTCACTCGCACCAGGTCCTGAGAGCCAATCATTCATGTCTCTTCCCAACTCTGGCTTCAGGGATGTCTCACTGGTAGCTTGAGATCGGCCACGGTGGGAATATTTACACCACGGTAACTGGCAAATGCTGAAAACCAGGGCTTTCCCCCCAGATAGCCTATTGTTACATATTTACCAGTATACCACTGATTTGGGACCCAGGAGATTTAATGTCCTCAATCTCTCTTCTTATGATGAGCTCAATCTGCCACTCAGCATTCCTGGAAGGATTTTTTTTCTAATCTAGAGAAGGGTCTCTCCTACATGAAGACAAATGAAGGTTCCAAACACAAGAAAATGTCCCGGGGGCTGCCCTTTTGGTTTAAAGAAATCCAATCGGAATGGAAAAATACCTAAAATCAAGATGATATAAAAGTTAAACGATGCATTTGGTTTAAAGTAATAATGAGTAGACGTTGAAACTGGAGTGGGATTTGCTGGAAGAAGGGCCTATTGAAAAATTTCTGACACAATAACTATTTCTTTTCTACGATTCTGTCCTAATTTTCTCTCTGACTTCGAATTCACTTTCTGAGCAAGGAGGAGGCTGGCAGCAGAAGGCAATCATCAACACAGCAAATTCTCAACCCTCAAAGCAAGTCTGTGCCTTTTCTTGCAAAATAGGTATGGGGAGTATTTTTGGTTTTGACATGCAGTCTTTGGGGAATGAGGCCCTTGGTGGTGCGTGGATATGTGTATTTGTGTGTGTGTGTACATGCACAGGACATCTTGGTTAATTCTTGGAGCCATATGGTGTTTTCCTCTCTCACCAGTGAAGGCCTCGTTCAGGGCAAGAGGCTGCTGGAAGCACCTTGGAGAATTTTTTTGCTCAAGCCACACTCTAGGAAGGGCACCATGGAAGCAGGGACGGCACCACAAACCATTAGAGGGCAAAGGGCTCTACTCCTGAGTCTACTGTCCCGTGGGGCAGTTCCATCATTACCTGCACTGCCTAGTGTTTGCATTTGGCCTGTGCCACTTGGGAGCGCACTGATTTCAGCATGCACCACCTTTACGGTGAGATGGAGTTGGGGCTGGGGTGGGGCCTAGGGAACTTTTTAATTGGGAGAATGTAGGGGCTCTCAAGCTAACCAGTTCTCTTCAACTGCTGCCTTAATGATGCTCTGGTTTGGATTGAATTTTC
This sequence comes from Mandrillus leucophaeus, assembly GCF_000951045.1. Lineage (NCBI taxonomy): Eukaryota > Metazoa > Chordata > Mammalia > Primates > Cercopithecidae > Mandrillus > Mandrillus leucophaeus. The sequence continues at coordinate 2,866,869 of NW_012108585.1, read as the reverse complement.
CTCTTAAATTTGATTGAATCCAATTCTAATTGGATTGAACTTACTGCTTCTTGGGCTTCCTGCCAACCAGCGGGTACCTTCATTTCCTTCCCAGGGAGTTTTATGCTAGGGAAAAGCAGACAGATTGACAGCTCACAACGGAGAGGGAAGCTTTGCTCCTTCCCTGTTGGGGATGATCATAGAGAGATGCCATCCCCTCTCCTCCTAACCTTTCATCCCCTGTACCTGGTTAAGCCTCCGGGGCCTTAGTCTTGCTCCTGGAGACAGTAACCTCATCTAGCATTTTCCTCCTTATGCAAATCAACTCCAAAAACTGTGTTTCAAGGCCTCCTCTCTTGACTGTCTTTCTGTCTACCTCCATTTGCACCCCTCTGGGGTGGGTTTGGAGTTGCAAGGGGCTGAACTTCATAGTCCCTTGTAAGGGCTCACTTCGGTTCTTTTAGGTGACTTTGCAGAGGGTTCAAGTTCTGGTTACAAAACACCTACCCATCCTTCTTTTGGAGTTGGGAGAAGAGGACTGGGACTCAACTGGAGCAGGGACAATTGGCCCAATCCTGTTTTACAGCATCAGCCCTACGGAATGAAGCTCACCATCTATACCCCAAGGTCTTTGGGGATCTAAAATAAACATCGAGGGGGAGAAATAGAACGTGAGGTAGGCTGCTGATTCTGCTTGGCTTGAAGATAATTTTCCTTATAGAGGAGGGATGTGTTTTGGGAGTGTGAGAGGGATGGAGAAGGGCTTTAGTCAGATCTGGAGCATGGCTGCATCCCATGGAGTGTGAGGCACAGCCAGGCTTGAGGCTGGATGGAAGGTGAGCCAAGGTTTCCCTCGGCAGTCCCCACACAGGAAAGGATCTGTTGGTGGCAGTGCCTGGCTCTCTTTATCTCCTTACCTGGATGCCAGCCATGTTCCTGCTCTGGGGACTGAGCTAATGAAGACATGGAGCTCCAGCCTGACAGGCTGCACCAGGCCCAAGGACTACAGCCGACAAGACAGTCAGTCACTGCTGTGGGATTTGTCATGAGACAGGACTGCGTCTCTCGCCAGCAATGGCCAACATGAAAAACGAGGGGTGGTGTGGAGAGCCGGGGGCCAGGGCTCAGCGGCGTAAAGCACGCAGGGGGCGGTGTGTGTGGAATCCAACCAACAGCCCGAGGCGTGCTAGGCCCTTCCATCGTCGATATCGCCCAGGCTCCTTATTTGTGGATCCCACATCTACAAATGCGCCTACTCACTAAAATGTGTTTGTAACTCCAGAACCAATACTCGTGGCACTTTTAGTCACCTGCAGACGTGCAAATGACAAAAACTCTACGTGTTCCCGCTGAGGCCAAACAAGGGGACATGCAGAGTTCTGCCTTCCCAATTCGGCCCTCACACTATGAGGTGTCCTTTTCACCGTCCACTTAGTGCCATGTTGTCTCATTTTTGTGCTTTTTGTTGGTGATTTTGCTGTTTAAAATGGCCCCAAGCATCATGCTGAAGTGCCGTCCAGTGTCACTATGCGCAGGAGGGCCACGACGTGCTGCACAGAGAAAACACGTGCATTAAGTAAGCTTCACACAGGCGCGAGTTACACTGCTGGTGGCCACGCGTTTAATGTTAATGAATCAATCGTATATATTAAATAAAGTGTCTTTAAATAGAAACACACTTAAAACAAGGTTACGTATTGATTGGTTGACAAAATGTGAGCAGAGGCTCACAGGAAATAACTCTGTGGTTCCCCAGGACTAACGTCTCAGTGTTCACTACTTCATGTTTGTGGTGACTTCATGGAACGTAACCACCATGAATAAGGGGCACTGTTACGTTGGGCCATCTCTTCTGCTCCCACCCACAAGGCCCGTGTGTCCTGACGTTTCATTGCTTTCTTCTGGTCCCAGATACTGTGTCTTAACTGTGGGGCCGTGGACCAGTGGTACTTCCCGGCTGTAAAATGCCTACCTCCGGGGGTTCTCTGCTTTTTGGGGACAAGACACGCCCAATTCCCAGTGGGAAAGGGATGGGATGACTACCTATGTAAGAAATCGTGGGCCTCTTGCCAACCAGAGGTGCACTTCCCAAGCCCTCTGTTTGCAATCGCTTAAAAACAAGAAGTAACCGGAGTCCAGAGTCCAGAGGCTTCCACCTCATTACAGCTTCAAGGGCAATTTCAAGAATCTCATCATCACTGTTGTAGACTTTACTTTAGTCGGCTGGAGATTGAGCTTTCTGAGGGGAAGTAATCATAATCGGATTATTATCTATACAAGCACCAGCCCTATGTCTCGCATAGGGTTAATGTGAGGACCATCAGATAATGAAGTATTTAGAAAAAATCCTTTAATTATTCTATTCTTTATATTGACTCTATCTGGCCTCATCAGAAATAGGTGTTGTGGATGTGTGCATGCTCCAGATAGAAGAGGTCTCACCCTCTCAGGGCCAAAGTCTGAATTTCCATTAAAACATTTTTTTCTTTTTTACTTTTAGAGACAGGGTCTCGCTCTGTCACCCAGGCTGGAGTACAGTGGCACGACTATGGCTCACGGCAGCCTCAAACTCCTGGACTCAAGTGATCCTCCCGCCTCAGCCTCCTGAATACCTGGGACTATAGGTGCTGCCACCACGCCCAGTTAATTAAAAACATTTTTTTGTTTAGAGAGAAGGGGTCTCACTATGTTGCCCAAGATGATCTCAAACTCCTAGCTTCACATGATTCTCTTGCCTCAGCCTCCCAACGCTGGGATTATAGACATGAGCCGCCATGCACAGCCCTGAATTTCCACACTTTAAATGGAAGCTTTATGGAGTCATCTTCTCTACCTTCACGAGCAGAACATACCAAGCACCATCCAATCTTTCCTTAGTGACTGAAGGACATGATTTATGAGGATGAGTGACTGCGCTGGGCTATAAAATCCTATTATCCTTAATTGCTGGAATGTAGGGTTTCACACTCTTCCCAGTCCCAGAAGGCTCCAAGACTGCAGTGCTATTCAGTTAGTGGCTTCGCTCTCTTTCAAGGGCCATGAAGATCTGCAGGGCTGCCTGCCCCTCTGCTAAACAGCCCTGCCCTGCTGCAGGCCTCTGGGCGGTTGCCTTTGCAGCTTCCTGCTGGGATTCTGTGTGCCTGCTGGCTGTTTCCCGCAGCCTGTGCCGATTGCTTCTGTGCCTGCCAGCTCACTCCTCTCACCCTTCCTACTGCAGCTTCTGCTCTTCCCCTCTCCACTTCTCGCCTGCCATTTAAAAGCATGGGATGGACCCGTCCCATGGATTTGGGGAGAGTATACCACAGAGGCCAGGAATAGAGGCCATGGATTCACATTGCTTGGGCTCCGCTCTGCATCCTGTATTTTTCACTTGCTGGAACTGAGGTCGTTTCGGCTGCTAAGCCTCACTTGCCTTCTCTGTAGAATGGACACAGGAATAACCCCAGCTCACTGAGTTGCCATGGGCATTAACTGAGTGAATCTAGCAAAAGCGCCGAGCACAGAGCCTGACACAGAGAATGTTAGGGACTGTTAATGCTGTCACTGTGACAGTCAATTTCATGGAGCTGTGAGACCTTTTTGAATGCTTCTGGAAGTGTAGCTTAATCAGAAGTCTGATGAATAAGTGGGCGTTTGACTGCATGGTCAACTACATCTGCACCCAGTAAGTGGGTGACTATTCTACAGTCCTGGCTAATCAAGACTGACTGGAAACCGTTGCTTCTGAGTGGTCAGCCAACAGAAGCCTGATTCCAGCTTTGGCACTGCATGGGGCGGGCGGGAACCAATTCAGAATGGCCAGCCCTTGACACATAAGGAAAGGCCTCCTTAAACCAGAAAGGGGAGGTGCTCACCCATACATGCCTCTTTGCTCTACAGAGCAGACCCTTGGCCAAGGAAGCCTTGGCAGATGTTCTATCAGTGATTCGGGAGCTGCAAGGAGCAGATGGCAGCTCTCAGAACGGGTCAGGAAAGAAAGGTTGGGGAAGGTCTCCGGGGAAGACCAGCATATAGACTCAAAGACTCCTAAGTTCAGAGGTCAAATAGCCTTAATGTTCTTGTTCTGAGTCAACCAACATTTCTGAGTATTACTAAGCTTCAGGTTTGGGGTGAGGTGTCTAAACACACTCTAGCACATTTAGGCTGAGTCAGCCAAGATATGGCCTTCAAAGTGGCTTTTTCTCCAACATCAGCAGCTTCTGTCACTTGACTTCACTGCTTTGATTCCACCAGGAAGAATACTCCTCTGGGGGGCCAAGAGTGACTGTGGACAGACGCTCTGCTCAGGGAGGACCCTCAGGGTCCAGCCCTCATTCTCCACTTCAGGCTCTTGGCGGGGGGTTACTTGCTCAGATTTGGTTCCCAATCTCCAGGGGAAGAAAGTGGAGTTACATTCATTTAAAAGTCTTGAGCTGTGGCTTGTGTTGCAGTTCAAGCTCATTCATCGTAGATCTCATGGGAGGCGGTGCCTGAGTGCTGGCTCTGATTCTGCTGCTTACCAGGGAAGTGACGCTGTACAAGTTGCTTAACATCTCTGGGCTCATGTTCCTCATCTTTACAAGGAAAAGCATTTCTAACATTTGATGATTCTGTAATTCCAGTTATAACAGGCACCAAGTAAATAATAATCATTGTAATGATAGCACCATTATTGGGCCCTTACTATGTACCACTGTGTTAAGTATTCTGAAAATGATCTTATCCTATCATCACAGCCACCTATGCACCGGAATTATCACCTTCCCGTTTTCAGATGGGGAATCTAAGATTTAAAAAGGTGAAACCACCCAACATTATGCACCCAGCCAGGGCAGAGCTGGGATGTCTCAATTTCTGCTTTGATTCAGGGTGATGAGGTTGATTTTTTCAATCCCTTCCTTGGAGATTCACAAATAAACACAGGGGCATTTTCTTGTGTTTGAACATGAAACTGAAAACCTCTCTACCTTCCAGGCAATGAATCCGAGACTTACGTTGTTCTGCTCATCACTGATATCCCTGATGGAAGGCACTAGTCTCCTGTGTGGCCTCACCTTGGAAAAAGGCATTTTGTCATCAAGGTCTCTATCGGGCCACTCTCCGTGGGAGGTGGAAGGGCTGGGAGGAGACTGTTTCCTCTACGCAGCTCTGAAGGCCAAGCCCACTGCTCTGCACTGCATTAGGGCAGCTGTAGGAGCTGGGAGTAGCTGTTCCCAGCTTATGTACTGGGGAAAAGTGGGGCACAATCTTTCTCTTTATACCTAAATTTCTCCCAGCATTAACCTCTCTAGATATTTAGGAAAGACTGCAAAGCAGCTGACCAGTCTCAAGCAGAGTAGAAGTAGATTAACCCCCTCCCCCAAGTGGCAAAGGCAGCAGAGTGGTCACCCATGAGCCGGTCACCAGGAGCATTTAGGTGTTAGGCCTTGGCATGGCTGGTGTGGACTTCTGAAGAAGAAAGTGGGCTGGGGAAATATCTCATGCGTTTCCATGATGAAAAGCTCCTTGACCTTCCAACCACATGCTACTTCTACCACGGGCTCTCGCTATGTTGCCCAGGCTGCAGTGCAGTGGCATGATCATAGCTCACCGCGGCCTTGAACTCCTGGGCTCAAGTGATCCCCCCGCCTCAGCCGTCTGAGTAGCTGGGACTACAGGTGTGCACCACCATGCCCAGCTACTTCTACCACTTCTAATTTCATGTGAGCAAGGGCTGAAATTAGGTAGATGTGATACTTGCAGCCGACTAGATAAAGTTAGAGGAAATTGTACCCTCTCTCTTCTATTCTTAAATAATCTATGGCTTCAAACAGTTAAGGTTCCTTTCCGTTCAGAAAAGGAAAGTCAGAGATAGACTGCTCAGTCTATGAATTAAAACGGAAGAGAATTAGATGTTGAGTCTGTCTTTGTTTATGTTTTAAACCAGTCTCTTCTTACCCAGGCCTGTTCACCAGAGGCCATGAAGGCACAAGGAGAAGGGCACTGCCTGCCTGGACAGCTACCTGAGGCTGGGAGGGGCTGGCTGGACCCAGTTTTTGTGGTGAAGCCAGCTCTCCTCCACTGTCCACCACCGAGACCAGTGGCCCATCTGACCCTTTACCCAGCCAGGACAAGGACAGCCACTTCAAGGCTCCTGTGGTGACCCCTTATCCCAGGTTCATCAGAGCCAGAAGAAGAACACAGCCAGGAATAGCAGAAAGAATAAATACAAATAAATGGAAAAATCAAGACCTTTTTCCTTGGTCCTGCTTACCCGCTAAGCACACCGAGAACCAAGTTAAGTACAAAAAATGACCCTATGATGATTAGTGTAACAAAATAGATCCAGGGCCAGTCCCTTCCTACGGCATCATTGACCTGGAAGAACGGAATGATAGTTAGTGAGGCACACTCAGCAACCGAGCACGGCCAGTGCCGGTCCCCGGCTCCCGGGACACTGACCCACGCAGCGCCGGGACCCGGGGACCCTCTAGGTGCAAATCAGAGGCCAAACAGCCTGCCCGGCCAATGGGTCAGAATTTGTGGTTGGACGGACACTTTGTGGTGGTTTTCCTGGGCCTGTCAGGGTCCCGTTCCTGAGGACCCTGGACATGTATGGAGTGGAACCTGAGACCTTGCTCGGCTGCGTTGTGGAGAGGACATAGAAACGGTCAGCTTACCCGCTCAACACACCGAGAACCAGATTTAGAACGAAAAAGGATCCAAAGATGACCAGACTGACAAAATACACCCAGGGTAACTCATAGCCCATAGCGTCCTGCATCTGGAAAGACGAAGGAAAGTTAGGAAAGAAGCAGCAGAATCGGGTTACAGCAAAGAGGCAGGCAGCAGGTGTGAGCAGATCGGGAGGAGACAGACGGGGCTGAATGTGGGCTTTGTTCATGTGCCCCAGGGTACCCATGTTACCCGGGGCATCACCCATGTTCAAAGGACCTCCTGTGACCGAAGGGGACCTCGGCCGGCCCTGCCTCAAGAGGAATCACTCTCTCTCTCTGTGGTTTTATTTTCTGAAAAAGAAACATTTCTCCAATGTTTTCTATTCACTTGTCTGGGAAAATGGGTCACCGCAAAAATTAACTTCTTCAGCTGGTTTTAGCTCACTTGGGTTTGTGTGGACATTAAGCCTTTCGTTGCCCCGGGAGGCCCCTGACCTTGGTGTATGAGGTGCGTCAGCTCCTCAACTGATAGGCTGGAGAACCGAAACCTCAGAGGAGGTGTGAGGAAAGATAACCTTCCTTGAGGGCTTGCCACCTGGACCATGGGCCAAGCCCAGAAGTTAAGAGGCTAAACCCCAGTGCTTCACACATACTGCGGGCCACCGGCTGGGAGAGGCAATCATGTTGGTTTATGTATTCAGAGGAAGGTCCTGTGACTGCAACCACAGCTTAGATGGATATGGTCCTTAACGTGGGAACTGACTGTAACTAACACCCTGAAAGGTCACAAACCCTTACAGCAGCCGGAGGCAGTGGTGCGCTGGAGCTGGCTCCTGGGGGCTGTGGGGAGCTTACTGTGCACATTTCTTCCCAGCTGCGTGTGCAGCGACCACACTAGTGGCTTGAAACTGACCATGGTGGGAGTATTTACACCACAGAGATAGGCAAGCAATAAATCAGCCCTCTGTACCCGCTTTCTCTAAGAAGAGATGCTTAAACATTTATTAGCTCACCACTGGCTGGAGGGGGGACGTGCAGATACATTGCAGAGCTATGCTTCCATCAGAGGAAATTTATTCTGATTTAGTTTCTCAAATCTCTCTCTTCTGATGCTTTTTGACTACACAGGGTTAAGTTCTGGCTTCCTAAAAATGAACCCCACTTTGTCCTTGTGATTAGCTCATAGAAACCCAAACTTCCAAGGCACACAGGCATCCTGAATGAGTCACATCAATGGATCTCCAAGTGTGGCCCACGGACGAACAGCCTCAGCGTCATCCGGGAACCTGTTCAGAAATGCATATACCTAGACCTCACCCGGACACTGTGGGGGAGGCCCAGCAACCCGCGTTTTGACAGGCCCTGCAGGTGATTCTGATGCACGCCTGAGCACCACTGACCACACTGTTCTCTCTAGAGCTCCAAACTTCAAATGCAACAACACAAGTGTTGTGGCTCGTCATGTACCTCCACAAGGTTGCATAGCAGTGTTCCTCCAAGTGTGGTCCGAGGACCACCAGCATTAGAAACATCTGGGAGAGTTATTAACAAAGCAGACTCCTGCCCCACGGCCCCAAGATCTCAGAGTGGCCCACAGTCTGCATATTAACCTCCCCAGGCGATTCTAGGCTGTACTCAAGTTAGATAACCACCCCACGATTTCCACCCAGGGGCCTCAAAGGAGTTCAGGCAGGTGGGATACTAATGCCCTCAGCCCTTGGGCTTCGCAGCTTCAGCAGCCGCTTGCATTTGCCTAAGTACGCTGGATAAACATGTTCTCTGCATGCAGGGAACAGAAGACTGAGAAGTACCGAGACACCCAGCTAGTCTGACTGGTATGAAGTGTGACATCCCAATACGTTCTTTACGGATCCGTTCATATATATCTGATACTACTAAATTTTGGTTAGGAAAATTCACCCAACGTAATCATTGTGCATAGTGCAAACATCGCATCTGGGGGTCTTTGTCTGAGGGACCCCCATGTTCATGGGGAGAGAAGATGCCCAGCATGTGCCCACTTGGCCGTGCTGTTGCGAAATTCAATCGAACGTGGGTTTACTGAGCGTGCTCATGTTCCCGCGTCTGGTCTGCTTTCCCAGAGCGCTTCCCACTTGGTATCATTACCTATTTATTACGTTTATTATTTGCTGCTTGTCTTCCATGCTAGAATGTGAGCTCCCCGAGGACAAGTGGTTTTGGCCTGCTTTGTTCACGGGTCTACCCCAGGTGCCTACAAGCGTGCCTTGCACATGGTAGGTCCTCAGCTAATGCTCTTTGAGTGAATGAGTGAACCTGATATGTGCTAGGCACTGTGCTGGAAACACAAAATCCTTGCTAGAGGGGAGACAGGAAATGACCAGGCAGCTACAGTGCAGGCTGGCAGCTGCTACAGCAGGAGGAAGCGTGCAGAGTCCCAGAAGGCTTCCACCAGTGGAAGAGTGGCTGCGTGAGGCTGAGCGGGGCAAGGGCCAGGCTCAGCAGGCCTGTGTCAACCTTGCACTGCACAGCCACTGAAGGCAGTGGAGACAAAGGGCAGGAAGGAAGCCCCAGAGTCCATGTGGTCCTATGATAGCAACGGAGGTTTGCAGAAGTTGGCAATTGTTAAAAACAGAGCCTGTGGCTGTAAAGCCATCCCGGCTGCAGGATGGAGGATTCTCCCAGTGGCTGAACTCCTAAAATATCCAGCAAAACAGCAGCTGTTAGGAGAGGCAGGGTGAAAGGTCCTTGTGTCTCAGACCCTGTCCCCATCCCAGGGAGCCTGGGAGCTTTCCTGTAGCCAGAAGGTAACTGTCTGAACCAAGAGTGCAAAGGAAACCACGCCAGACTTCATCACCAGGAGAAGAAAAACAAACCCGAGCCAATAGAGGATGGGGTGGGACCGGTGACATGAGATTAGGGAGAGAAAGGCAGGAGAGCCCCAAGAGCTGCCTGACCACAGACCACACCGACAGCCTTGCTGGCCATGATGGGCTGTGGGCTGCAGGTCCCATTTGACCATGGGAACTGTGAGGTCATTCTTTGATTATTCTTAGCAGCGGTCACATCAGAGTCCACATTTGTTCAACAAGTATTTACTGAGCGCCTCCCTGTGTAAGGGTTCTGTTGTGTATTGGACTCTTTGCTACAGTGAGAGCAATGGGGTTGAGACAGCCCTGGAATAGGAGTCCCAGGCACCTGCCAAGGAAGAGGGAAACCTGGATCCAAGGTCACGGGGAGCCTGTGGGTGTCCTTGTAGCTTTTCCTCTCTCAGAGTAAATCCTGCTAAGGAGAGTCAGAAGCAGTCCCATTCTTTTCCTCTAAATGACTCTACTGCTTTACTTTTTTGAAAGGGTGGGGTGGTCAGGAAAAGCTTTTAAGAACTATGGACTCCCACCAGAAGTAATGCACACTGCACACACACAGCATCCTGCAGACGGCCTCGAGGGCACACGGACACCCCGAAGCCTGAGCAGGACCCCGTGGTATGGACCCACTCCAAACGACTGGCCTGTTCTGTTCGACCCCGGAGGAGCTTTCCCCAAGTGTGCTTCAGGGGATGGGGAGTGGCAGAGGAGGTCTGTTCTTGGCAAGCTCCCTTTGCTCCTCTCTAGATAATAGACCCCACCTTCTTCAGGACACGTAGGAGCAGCCAGTTCCAGGAGGCCACGGCGTGCTCACCACGGTTCCCCTCCCAAAGCTGCCTCTGGAGCCTGGGCAGATGGCAAGTGGGAGTTGGGCTTGATGGCGCCCAGGCAACTTCCTCAAAATGAAATCTTTCCTCACTGGTTCCTCACACCCCTTACATTTTGTGAACATTTAACCTCATGAAAATGCAGCCTTGGAGGCCACACAAACCCACAAGCCTTGGAGATTTCCTAGGGCCTGAGCTTAGTCTGGGAATCCTTCCCTCTGTGCCACACACAAGGTGAGAGGCTTCCAGCATATGAAGGACTTCAAAGGGGGGGCTACAGACCTCAAGGTCATGGCCCCACAGACAGCCAGGGCCATAAGAGGAAACCCATGTGTCCCCCTTGCCATCCCACACTTCTGCTTTGGTCCCTCCTGGGCTGTGGGCTGGTTTTTTAGAGCTTCGAGATGGGGAACAGCAGGCGAAGGCAGGAGGCAGGAGGACAGACAAGACATGGAGATGGATGAGGCCAGTGTGGTCCTCAGAACCCCACCGCCTGGGTGAGCAATGCTCGGCCGCCACAGAAGGTGATTCTCTGACCTGCCTGGCTCTGGTCTGAAAGGAAAGTTCTCCTTTTGTTTCCCTTTTACTTTCTCCTCTTTATTCTGGGCCACCTACTTTTGGGGGCTGGCTGAGTAGAGAGCACACAAAGCTGGGTGGCTCTGAAGTAGGGCGATGCCTGGAGTCATGAGATTGATGTCCTAAAGCAGCTGAAATGGAGCTATTAAGAAGACAAAGAATAAGTCAGATTTTTTTTTTTTAAATGACCCAGATTGCTGACACCCTTATTTAGAGGTGAAATAAAGGATAGGTCTTCTAGAGCCATTAGGCCCTGTTCCTCGGGTCTCCTGACTTTCCAAAGAAAAGTCAGTTCATTGTCTGTAGCCTTGAGTGCCTCCAGGCCCAAGTACTGGCAGGACGGCCCCTGCCTTGGCCGAAACAGCCTCACTACAAAGGGAGGGAATTGAATGAAAACTACTACCAAAGAACCTTCGGAAAC
>NW_012108585.1:2827897-2854325 GCF_000951045.1 Mandrillus leucophaeus | reverse complement strand
GAAACCCAATAATTAAAGAATGGCTTTGAGAGATGCTGACTCTCTTCCTTGATATGCTTCTGAACAGCCAGTTTACTGTTTAGATCAGGGATTCTCCATCTCAGGCAACAGGTGCACTCTGGGGGCAGCCCAGGGGCAGGTGAAAAGTCAGGGACCACAGAGGTCCTAACATGGTCTCTACTCCGATACCTGAGAAAGAGCCCTGGACGCTGGGTCTGGGTTACTTGAGGGTTTCTCAGCTCCTCACTTAGAATGACTCTTAGGTCATCACAGAATTCAGCTCTACCTTTTATGAAATCTTCAGCAACTCTACATTCTGTAGTGAAAGACGTGGTTTTGTGAAGATGGAGTAGACAAAAATAGGGTAAAACACCCAAATTCAACCTGCTTGGATGCAAAAGGTCTTTGTCATAAACAAGGGATATTTCGGCAGCACCAAGACCAGAGACTAATAGCTGTCGTGTGTGTGTGTGTGTGTGTGTGTGTGTGTGTGTGTGTGTATTTAGTAGAAATACGTTCTCCGCACATCCAGACACGTAGTGGGATGGCAAGATGAAGGGTGGAGTTGACAAGTGACTTATGAAAAGTTAACTGATTAGATTTTTGTTCCAAGGATCTCCTGTTGGCTGAACCAAAACAAATCCCAGGTACTAGAGAACACACTATTTGTGACTCTAAAAAAAAAAAAATCTTTCTTTTATATGATTTCTCATTAAGTATTTTTTTACACCCTTATTTTTAAGTTTAATTTTTAACTTGTGGAAAAAATTGAAGAACTGATCACGGAGAAACTAATGCAGGGGGCAACTGGTGGCGTCAGGAAGAGGGTGGCCCCAACAGGATGGGGAGGGGCATGAACCCAGGATGACGTGGGTCAGAGGCTCTTTACTGTGGTTCACAGTGTGCCACGTTCTTGGGGATCCCAGAAGGGCATGGGGTGGACAGAAGTCAACAGAATGCTCCTGATGAATTATTCAGGCATTGAGATTCCTGAAAAGCTAGAAACACGTCCTCTGGTGTGACGCCTAGTCTAGCTGCTGCCCCCCACTACAGTTCTCACCTGCAACCTTCTGCGTGTGTCCCAAACCCCAGACCATCCGCCATGTCATTCTGTTTCCCATGAGCAGGGGGCTCATTTCAAGTGCTGAACACAAAGTCAGCACTGAAAAGATGTTTAATTGATGGATGTTTCTGTTACCTGACTGTGATTGCCCGCAATGTGTAAGAGGTCATGCTCAGAGTTTCAGACCAACCGGAGTTCTCAGAGTATGCCTACGAATCCCATAGACAAGGTCCTGCAAAGGAGGTTGACCCAGCAGCCTCTTGCATCCTTGAGATGGCACATGCGTAGACCATGGGAGACAAGCAGCCTTGAATGATGTGCAAAAGGCTAGGGATGTTTAGATTTTTGAAAAAAACAAAACATGTGAAACTAAGAATGGAAACCAATGGTAACGTTATACAATTAGGTTCTTCCCTCCTTGGTGCTTCACTGCTTCTGAGGAAGGCCAGTGCTTTTTATCTGATCACACTCCCCACACCTGCCCATCTGTTTTTAAGAAGCTTGGACATTCTGTGAGTAAAGGATGAGTCTTTGACCAAAGAAATAATTTCCTAAGGAAACTACACCCCAAACCCAAGTTTTGTTTAGTTTCCAAATCCCCGGTATCCACCCTTCTTTACTCTGTCATCTGCACACTCCTCAAACAGAATAGTAGGTAGAAAAGAAATGTTTTCAGCAAATTGCTCGGCTTGTTGGAGCCTCAGCACAATGCATGGCCAAAGGCTTTCATAGCTGAAGCAATGTTCAAGTATTACTTGACCAAGTCTGATTGTATTTTTAGTCCACTCTTTAAAATCGTAACAATGGAATGCAATAACGGATGTTAGAGGAAAAGAGAAAGAGACGGTATCATCCACAACAGGAAGCAAGAGCTGCCATCTGCTAGGTGCCTTCCCCAGTCCCTTCTATCTCAGGCCATATCCAGCGACTGACCAGTCGCTTCTTTGATGCTTTAGTGACTTACTCTTTTCCAGCTGTTTGGTGATTTAGAATGAATGGAGTTCTGGGGTTTCCATGCATTACTACACTTGAAAATCTTGGCTGCTCCTTCTCAAGTCCTTTAGACTTGCCCTTTGTGCTTGAAGGACAACTCATTCTTCTGAGTGAAAGGCCTTACTTCCCCCTCCTCCCTGTGGAAACTATCCCCCTAGAAGGGTTCAAAGTCAGCAGCATCATACCAGCACCATGAGGTTCAATAGGTTAGATTTCCAGCGTTTTCAAACTCCAGCCTGGAAATCAGAATCACCTGGAGAGCTTTTCCAAAATGCAGATACTGGGGCCCTGACTTTAGAGCTTCTAATTCAATGGCTCTGAGGGAGGTTTGGGTATTTTTATATTGACAAAGCTCTATGTTTGACGCTAAAATATTTTGAGATTTGAGAGTCTGTGCTTTGGAGATACTGGCCTAGAGGCTAAAGAGGAGGGACACTGGAGAGAAAGGAAGAGGGAGAGGGAGGAAGAAGGAAGAAACAGCCATAGAAAGGTCAAAGCAATTAGAGAAACTGAAAGCAGGAGCACTGGGCTAGGCAGGGCTTCTATCATGAATACCCAAGTTTCAGTTTTAGGTGTGTGTATGTGCACATGTGTGTATACACACATGCAGGTGCACACACACATACAAATGCACACACACACAACATGGCCATTTTGGGAAGGTGCTGGGAAAATCAGAGAGAGGCATGTCCCATGAGCCTGGGATTGTTTCTTCACCTCTGACACTTTTTCCATTCCCAGCCTGAGCTCTATCACACGCACCCCAGGGGAGAAGGCACAACACAGCTGCTGAAAATTGGTGGTTGCAGTTGTTGCTGCTTCTGCTTCCCCGCTCCGGCTGTCATTATGACAGTATTTCTTTGGGTCACATCTGGCTGGTGGGGCATCAATGACTTGTGGTGGGGGAGAAGAAGGGAGTGGTGAAGGAAGAACACAAAAATACATCAGCAAAGGCAATCATATCTATTCCTACCCTCCACCCACCCTCCACTGCCACCTGCCTTCAGTTTGATGCCATGGAAGGCATGGGTCTGAAGTTTATGGGATGAGGCCCCAAAGCACAGTCCCACATAATCATTTATTCTATGGGCTGTAGGCAGAAACTGCCTATTGGCAGAAGGATAAGGATGTTTCTGTCCTTGGCTGGTCAGAGGTACCCACCCCGGGAAGAAGGACCAGTTAGGACCACTTGGGAATTTGGTCTGCTTCGCTAAACAAAATAAATTTGCCTAAGTGTAATAAGTTCAACTCCTTCTCTCTGTCTTACAAATTATTCAAAACCAAGTTCTTACTGAGCATGAATCTCAAATATGTTTTCCAATGTTCCACTTTGGCTTGAGGCAGAGGGGATCTGACCTTTGTCTTCTTTTTGAAAGCATCACAACGCGGCAGCTTTGCCGCGGCATGGGTGCAGCCATATTGCCATTATTCGCTTTAGAATTTAGTTGGCTTCCTAGACTGAGCTAATTGAACTGGACTGGATCTTATTTACGACTGAATCCTCAGAGCCTAGGAGCACCCCTGGCATGCAAGGACACTCAGGAAATGTTTGCTGGGTACCAGGTCCTCGGGCAAGTTTCAAGCCATCACTTACAGAGAGAGGGACGCATGTCATAGCAACACTGGGTGTTGGCATGTTGACTATCACATAAAAACTGAGAAAGAGGGATTTCGAATCAATAGGACATGGTGTTTTTAACGAAGTCACATGACAGAATACTGTGCACCACATCTCTGTACAGTTACAAAACTCTTCCTTCCGATTCAGGAAGAAGTCGATGCCTCTCTTGGCATGATTTCCTTTTGATCTGGCAGCTCTGCTCAACGGGAAGCATTTGCTCCCCTCTCACTCTTCCCTGCTTTGGTTTGTAGACGTGTTCCCTGAGTAGGCTCTTAGATTGTTTTCATGATGGCCAAATACATTTGCCTATTTGCAAAACTCTGAAGGAGATGGTATTTGTAAGACTGGCAGTATGCTTTTTATTCACCCAAATTCTGGAGGACAGCGCTGGACTCTGGCAAGTCATTTCTCACGCTGAAGTTGGAGACACGATGAAGAATATATTTTCTGGAGTTTTTCCTAATAACGGACTTTGCCAGAATCGAGACAGCTCAAAGACGGAGTGTGGGTTTGCCTGTGGGGTAGGCTGTACAAAAATCTGGCACTTCAGAGGCTGGAAGCGCAGCAAAGTAGCATTGGCTACTGGATAATAAAAGGGGCAACTTTAAGGTAAATGAAGATTTACTATTGATTGGGTGGCTCTCGAGAATGCTATTTCTCTACCTAATGCATGTGGGGTTGAATAGACGATGGGTGGATGGGTACCACAAACCACCATGTTGCATGTATGCCTACGTAGCAAACCTGCACGTTCTGCACATGTATCCCAGAACTGAAAGTAAAATAAACAGTTTTTTAAAAGCGTATTTCTAAATATGGTAAAAATGCTGCCAATGCATTTGTCTGATGGACTATTCTAATATGTTAAGGTAAGATTAAAATGAAGAGTAAAATTGAATAGCATGTCACAATGCTTCACAGTTCAATAAAAATGGTTCCTTTATATAATTTCTTTTTAGAAGATCAGGACTGACTTTTTCTCTTCAGCCCAAAGAATTCATAATTCTGCCTTCTAGCTCCCTTTTGAGGAAAGAGGCAAGAAAAGGATGAGGGCAGAAGGAACGCCGCATGGGAGGAGGAGTTGAACGGAACCCTTGTGCCAGCTTGGCCAGCTCATCCATGCCTGCACACCAGGGTTTTGCACTGTGGTGGGACACACTGAAAAAACGACCTTTCCCTAAGGCCAGCGGGTTGGGGAGGGGACTTGTTAGGGTGAAAAGCTCATGCCTTGTTTCTCAGGCAAGACCTGGAAGAAATCAAAGATGCTCTTCATCAACCATTCTATTGAGATGTGTATGTGATCCCAAGAGCATGGGGAGGAGGAGAAAGGGAGGTGTCAGGGAAGGGCTCACGGCCTCTGTGCCCCCACCCTCTGACTGCCCACTCATGCTACATACCCAGTACAGCACGTCCGTCCAGCCCTCCATGGTGATGCACTGGAACACCGTGAGCATGGCGAAGGCAAAGTTGTCAAAGTTGGTGATGCCGTGCTTGGGACCATCCCAGCCGGGCTTGCACACCGTGCCGTTCTGGCACTGCCGCCCATGGCCTGTTTCCAGCGCACAAGGGGAAGGGTCATCTTCTGCTGGAACATCTCAAATGGCCAGAAGAAGACAGGAGACGGGAGCAGCAGCGGGGCAGAGATGTGGGCAGAGAAAAAAGTCAGAGAGAAAAGTGACAGGATGAGGTCGATGGGATGGGCAAAGCAACCATGGCAACAACAGTGCAAGACACGCTTAAATCATGTCCCCTAGATGTGAATCAAGTAACATAAGAAAGTAGGCATTCCGTTTAGGCTGCCGTTAATTTAGAAGGTCAGTCCTTTTCACTTACTGTTGTAAAAGCTGTATTTTAATCTCAGTAACTGATTTCTATTGCCCATTCTGTTGTAACATGTCAGCATCATAATCAAATGGCCAATGAAAAAATAATGATGATGCCACCACTGCAAGTGGAAACTGACCCAGAAAGCGATTAGGAAGTCCATATTTTCTTTTTTTGGTGGTAGAGTTCTACAGACACTTGTGTTGGAATACCAGAATTTAGGGTAAGGACAACACTGATGCAAACACTCCTTCACATAGTTAAGCCAACCGATCCCATCCAATAATGCTTTCTAACTACATGGGCCCATCACGTATTAGAGGATAAAACATTGCCAGGGATGCAAGTCACTTTACAGTGAAGCCTTATATAGGTGAAAGACGGAAAACGGATTCTGACTGCTACGGAGAGGGATCGCCTGCAGCCGTTTTCATTGCAGCCTGCGAGTACACACTACTGACTGTATTTCATGCATGTCATGTGGGACTTGGCAGCTCTGCCCTTTGCTCTGCAGCATGAATACCTTTCAGAAGAGAAGAATCATTTTCTGACCTCTAATCAAGACAGAGCGGCAGTGAGTAACAGGGAGCATGCTTCCTCTGTACGGACGCGGCTTGGTCAGGAAATAGCAGAATACAGTGTCTGTGGCTAAAGGCAGCCGTTGGACTAATGCCACGTGCGGGAAATAGCTCCCAGCAAATTAATGAATGAAGATGTGACTGATATTTTGAGTGTGGAGATTGCTGGTAAATTTAAACAAGACCTGACTGATCTAAGAATTTCGATTACGGGAAAACACTGAGAAAGTCTTGGTGCTGGCTATGGAAGGTAATGGTGTGGAATTCACAAAAGTTCGTGAAATCAAGGACATTGTCCTGTCCTTAGACAAAGTAATGACAATAACAGACAGAAGAGATCCCAGTTCCAACAAATAAACGATTGCCTATAACAATGAAAATACGCTTCGAGAGAGAGAGAGAGAGAGAGAGAGAGAGAGAATTTGCTTATAGTTCTTCATTTAGAGACAACAGATCACCCAGGATTGTTTTCTGGTTTCATGTATCAAAACAATCATAAGTGTGATTACTTTGCCTACATTAGGCTCCGCATTGAAGATGACTGGCCGGTGGGCTGATTCTCAGTTGGTGGCTTTAAATTTGAAACTGTTCACTCCCAAGAGGAAGACCAGACGAGAAATATTAATCCTTAAGTAAGAGATAATTCTTAGGAGAATATAGTCTACTTGAAAACATATGCCCGATTGTGTCTTCCCAGCAGCAGTGGCAGCTCCTCTTCCTTCTCCTCCTCCTCCTCTTCATTGTCATCAGCACCTGCGTGGTCATCTTTGTGGCCTCCTCCTCCTCCTTGTTCTCTGCCAATTTCATTTCCTCCTCCTGCTCATTTTCCTCCTTCTCCTTCTCTTCCTCCTCCTTCTTCTCCTCTCCTCTCTTTCTCTCCCACTGACCCCATCAGCTTTATTGACTTACAAGTTACATGCCTCAGAATTTATCAGTGTAAATGTACAGCTTAATTATTTTTAGTAAATTTTTACATAGTCATGCAGCCATAACCACAATCCATTTTAAAGCACGGCCATTACTCCCCGAAACCCCCCTCGCTGGTTTGCAGTCAATCCTTGCTCCCATCCCCAGTCCCTGGCAACCTGATCTGCTTTCTGCCTCCATTGCTTTGCCTCCTCTAGAAATTTCATATAAATGGAATCACACACTATGAGGCTTTTTATGTCCATCTTCTTTCACTTAGCATAATGTTTTGAGCTTCATCCGTGCTGTTGCATATATCAGTAGGCTCTGTTCCTCTTTATTGCTGAGCAGTGTATTTCATTGTATGTTTATCCGTTCACCAGCTGATGGACGTCTGGATTGTGTCCAGGTTTGGGCTATTATGAATAATGCTGCTTCCTGGCTTATTCTTGGGCCAGTGCTTAAAGTCGTGTGTGAGTCCTGTGTTTGTTGATCAAGGTGCAAAGGTCTGCACTGCTGGTCCCTGAACTGTTAGAGAGACAGTATCCACACCATTTCCTTATTTCAGGGTCTAGCTCCCAGGAGGGCTCCATTAACGCAGCTGAAATAAGCAGTCCTCTGACTACAACTTTTTATGACTTTTTAAAATGTGAAATCTTTAGAGATTTGGATGTGACGCTACAAAAAAGAGGGAGACTAAAATGTAAACCCTAAGCCTAAATAATACATGAAAAAGTGGATAATGAGCACCTAAAAATTTGAGAGTTGAGAGACCGGAAAACCAAGAGCCAAGTAGATCATTAATTCTGTTGGGTTCTCACCCATTCTAGTCATAGCTTTCTAGAGAGACATGTTCAGTCGCTGTGATAAAAGTGCTGGAATGATAGGAGAGACGGGACAAAGAGAGACGGTGAAAAAGTGAAGGGGAAGCTCTTGCATCTTTTTCTCATGTTTTGCTTTTTCGCAGAATAAAGATGCAGTTTATCTTTACATGGGGACCGCTCACCCGACAGCATTCCCTGCACTCTCAATGCCCGAGACGTCACAAAGAGGGCAAAGGAGAAGGCTGCCAAAGGGAGTTCTGAGTGTGCTCGAGGAAGGAAAACGTCTCTGGGGATTTTACGAATATCTGTGAGAAAGAAAATGGCATCCAGGGTAAGTGGTCTCACTGATAAGAGAGAAAGGGATGAGATTCAGAAACATTATCTAAAGGCTCTAGTGCCATTTCGCTATTTAAAATCTGATTTGAACAATAATGAAAAAGATTTGAGAACAATTAAGAAGCAGTGACGATCTGGTAAAAATAGGTATCTATAAAAAGCACTAAAGCGAACACGTGAAAAAATGTGAACACACACAAATCAGCAGGTCCTAGCAACACACACTCTAGGGTGAGGAGAAATTTGCTTAAAACATAAAAATGTGTTGGTTTTCTTTTGCAGAGTCATGAAGTCCTGGGGAGGAAAGTGGGAACATGAGGTGGGAGAAGGAAACAAAGCAATGCAAGTTCTGTATTTTAAGACGGACATGAAGAGAGGTAGAGTCAGTCTGGAAAGTCCAAATTAAGTTTTCGGTAAAATAATGGAGGTGAAGATTAGGAGAGATTTTAGAAACGCAGTTAATACCAACAAAAACACGAAATCCTGGGAGAGCTCCAGTTAGTGATTCCAAGGAGAAATCACTAAAGACAGAAATCAATTACTTTTTTAAAACTCAACTTTAAGGAGTGAATAGAATGAAGATGATTTCACTTCTAGGTTTTAGCCAACCAATTCTGTGCCAGTCTCAGGGGTAATTACTGTGCTTGGGAAGCTATTCAGAGTGACCTGGCTCAGCACACCATCAAACAGATGGGACAACCAGAAACAAAAGGTATCGGCATATGGTGATGTGTCTGTTGAGGAGCTGAGAAGGCGCCGTGCAGATGTCCCCGGGATTAGGGAAACGCTGCGTCTTCTGAGACCATCTTCACCAGGGGCTGTTGCCTGGAAGGGCAGTCTAGAGGCAGAATATGGTTCACCTGAACAATTCCGTAACTTTCTTTGTGGATTTTGTTGGAAACATGGATCAAAATCCAATGTATTTTGAAATCTAGAGATATATAAAATTCACAGTCTGTGAAATAATATTGGAGTATAAAATAATTTGATGTAAATCTCATCAAAAATTACAACGAGGGCTCACAAAGCACTTTTGTGTAATCTAAACTTGCAGAAAATAGGGTAATTCAACCCAAAGTCTGAAATTAAGAAAAAAAAAAAAAAGAAAGAAAAAATTTAAACCACCCATTCCAAAGTTTATATAAAACTCTCCAAAACACTTAGGGGTTGCTTTCAAAGCCTGCAAGTATTTGGTCTTCTCCACGGCTGCACAGATATGTCTGGGTTCTTGCACATTTTCCCTCCTTGTCTGCACTGCCGACTATGTGGGTGGACAAGGGCTTGATGGCAGCAGCATCATGTTGTGCTAAGAGTGAGAGAGTGGGTCCTGGCTTGTGATCAGACGGCAGGTTTGGGAACGAAGGGACAGCAAGCTCTTGATTGCAGAGTATTTGAGAGGACAGGCTTCTGCAGCTGTGTCCTGGGCCCCTCTTCCCAGCAGGGACTCTGGTTCAGGTGAATGAGGAAGGCCACCTTCTCATGGAGCCTGGTAGGGCCCTTCTCCCTGGAGCACTTCTGTTGTTGTCCTGGCCCCCTTGGCTCATGGCCATTTCCGTGATGGGAGCCTACTTCTCTTCTGAACTTGCAGGCACAGATAAACCCATCACATCAACCGTCTGATGAGTCTCTTGGTAGGAGGCAACCTCTCAGGCACTTTTCCTGGTCCTGTTTACTATCAAGGATGGACAATGTGATCCTAAATTGGTCATTCCAATTGGGGAGGCCAAGTCTTATCTTTGTCCTAAGAGAAGAGGAGTCCATGACAGGTTCAGTACTTGGGGGTGACCTCTTCACTGGGCCCTGGGGCTCTGACCTTGAGGACGGCTCCCTCCCTGTGCCATGCTTTCTTTGTCTGCCATGCCCACCATTTTCTGACTCTCCAGGGTCACTGAGGCCTGGTAACAAAGCCCTGGACTTCCAACCAGAATTCAGGGCCACTTATTCCCACAGGCCCTTGCAAGAGCCCACCACCGGCAGAAAACACACTTGGGCTGCTTTCTCGTTAGGATGATGGAAACCGCCTGCAGTGTTGGAGCCCCTCTCCTTAGCTCTGTGGTGCACAGACATCTGATTGCA
This sequence comes from Mandrillus leucophaeus, assembly GCF_000951045.1. Taxonomy (NCBI): domain Eukaryota; kingdom Metazoa; phylum Chordata; class Mammalia; order Primates; family Cercopithecidae; genus Mandrillus; species Mandrillus leucophaeus. The sequence continues at coordinate 2,844,104 of NW_012108585.1, read as the reverse complement.
CAGCAGGGCCGCCATCTTCGGCTCGACGGCTGAATTCTACCACTTCACTCTCCCCCATTTTGCTGGTGACGGCCTCACCATCATCACTGCCGAACTGACGGGGAATCTTCGAGACTCCACATATCTATGACTTCCTGAGGAGTTCGGGTCAAATGGTCATTGATAATTTCAACACAACTGCATCAACTTTAGACATACCACAGTCAGTTCTTAAGGAGTCTTAAAACGAGCTCTCACAGGGCCACACAAGTCAATAAATTTATTGGTCCTGAGCTAGCTACAAATCAACCTGAATAAAAGGAAGGATTTTAATTAAAGGGGAAAATATTATTCATCTATGGTTTGGCATTTCTTTAAGCAAGGCTGAAAATCTCAGAATTTTAGCTACAGGCAAGATCTCCTTTTTCCAATTTAACAAGGATTCTATTTTTGAAAACAGGATAGTTTATTTTATATGATTATGACCCAAGTAATTTGGAAATTCTCTCTAGAGTGAAAAAACAGTCTCCTGTTAAACAGACTTCTATCCAAAAAGTGAAAACATTGGTGTGACTCTGTGTCTATAGGAGTATACGTTCTGCGTGTGTGGTTTTTTGTTTTGTTTTTAGCACGGCGGCTATGTGGAAATAAACTAGAAACCCCCTCAAATATGCAGTTAATCCATCCAGTCATACTAGATTATACATAGAAAGTATTCTATTTTGATTTCTCTACGAATTTCACCCCCTGTTGTTTGGAAGCTATCCCTCCTCACCCCAGCGAAGCGAGAGGTCCCATTTAACTGAATGCTGGGACTGAGTGGGAATGAGGGGTAGTGTTGATGGAGAAAATTAGGTATCCTTCACTGTTCCTGGCAGATGATGCTCCCCTTTCTCCACCAAGATGCCAAAAACTAAGATGATGGTTCTTGCTGTGTGGAAAAAAATCACATACATTTAACACGGCTAGCCCCTTTGGGGCGGGGGATATTTTTTCAACAAGTTCTTTGTGTTAAGCTGCTTTATCTGTCTGTTTAAAAGCCTTGTCAATTTCTGTTTAAATGTTTCTTTAAAAGGCCAAGCTGCGATGTTAGTAGCTGTAGCAGCAGCTTGCAGCATATCCTGCAAGCCAAAACTCCAGTGCCACGCAGGGAAGTGCCTAATGAACCAGCACTGCTGTTAAATATATTGATTTATGGAAGGAACGTGAAGCGAGAAGGCTCAAAAAGGAAGGGACTGGGAGTCATGGGGTAGAACTAAGCCTTCTCCTTGAAGGGAGGAAGTTTGGCTGCTGGCAAGGGGGTGATTCCCACCTGTCTTCCTCCCTCACCTGGAATAGGGGCTCAGGGGCATCTGCCTGTGAATGGAGAAGCAGAAACAATAATTACAGAGGATCTGGAATCAGCACCATGAAGGTAGAAAGATCTTAGAGTGGTGCTGGGAGAGCCTATTGCTCAAGGCTGAGCGGCCCCCCTGAAAGGGCACCCGACGGCCAGCCACACTGAAACGTGGAAGGAGCAGAGACTGACGTTCCCAGGTCAGCTCTGATTCTTAAAACACTCGGGGTTGGCTTGAAAAGTGGCAGATTGACGAAAGATAGGATCTAAGTTATTCAAATATTTCTCAAATTGTGTAGCTTATTGAAAAGTGCTGAATGAAGTTTGCGTTAGGCCGGTTTAACAGATTAAAACAAAAATTGGAACCGAGAAAAAAAGGATATGGGTCTCTCTGCCTCTCACTTAAACATGCCCAGTGGGCGTCTGAGTGAACGGGACCTTCCCCGGGCTCTGCTGGTCATGCTGGTGTAGCCAGCAGCGGGAAAGGAAAGGTGCCGGGAGTGACAGAGGGCATGGCCTTGGGAGCACGGCTGCCTGCCCCTCTTACCTGCTATGCCCTCCTGGTTGTAGCAGGTCTTGTGCATCTTCCCCATGAAGAGCTCCAGGCCGATGATGGCGTAGATGATGATGACAAACAGCACGAGCAGGGCGATGTGCAGCAGGGGGACCATGGCCTTGATGATGGAATTCAGGACCACCTGGAGACCTGCGGGGACAGAGTCACTCACTGAACCAAGCGTCACCGCGGGTACCGTGCTGACGCCATCTCATGCCGTCTTCCGGTAACTCTGCAAGGAAGGAACTGCCAGCCCTGGTGTTCAGATGAGAAGACTGAGGCTCAGAGCCACACACCAAGGATTGATGGTGCAGGGGTCTAAATCCAGGTTGGCCTCACTCCAAATCTGTCTTGGAGACTCATCCAAAGCAAAGGACTGGCAGCTGCTGTACTTCTGAGGGGAAGAACATGTTGTTTCCATCCATAACTATCAGATTGTGTAATACCCCATCTTACAGGCAACTGAGCGCCTTTTCCTCCTAGAGCAGCGTCTCAGGACAGTGAGAGCTCATGTGGACTCAAGATGGCCCTGCAGGGACTCACTTGTCCTCTAGGTTTTCCCCACGGTGGGACTGGGAAAAGTTCCAGAGCTGGGTGGTGCTGATGGTTGTACAACAGTGTGAAGATACTTAACTGCCACTGAGCTGGACACTTGAAAATCGTTAAAATGATCAACTTTGTTATGTTCTTATTACCACAAGAAAAGAAACTGTAGAAAGCACCCAGATCCTTCTGGTAAAAAGAGTCAAGGAAAAGCCCGCCTGGGGACGTGGGTGTTGTCGGTGAGGTCTGGGGCTTGCACCGTGGTCTGTGGGGAGAAGGCCCCCCTTACTAAGCTCGGCTACATCAGAGATAACACACTGGGGATGCCACTTACTTAAAGCGACACTGCAAATCATTCGCAAATGGCAGGAAGGTGGTTACCAGCAAGTCACCCCCAGATGACACCCAGCCCCGAGAAAGTCACGTGTGAGATTCCTGCCCAGGCGAGTGCAGTGAGTCTTCACCTTCCAGGTGAGAATGTGGAGGCAGCTCCTGCTTCCCTCCAGCAGAGCCAGTGGTGCAGAAAGTCACCCTGAGTGCCACCTCTGATACACACAGGACAGGACACCCCGTCCAGGTCACACTACACAGGTCACTTTTTGTGTCTTTACCTTCTGTGTGTGGGGCATTTCACCCTCACGTTTATCCACCGTGCTTGCCCCTGGGTAAACTAAGGCCGGTCACCCCCTTCCCAAACCCTGAGGCTGTTGGTGCTTTTCATTCCGGTGGTGTGATTCTCACAAGGCTGATTAGAACGATTCTTCCCAGCTATTAAGCCAAGCTGGGAAGATTTAAAAAGAAAAAAAAAAAAAAAAGAAAGAAAAGAAAAGCTGGAATGATTTTACCTGCGAATTAATGAGAGTGCTTGCAGCCTCCCATTAGAACAAGATGCTTTCAGATTGAAATGATTCCATTAATTAGCAAGTTGTACACACATTAGTGTTAGAGTATGCAGAGCCGCAAAGAAAGTTGAAAATTGAACCGCAAAGCAGCTTTCAGGGCATCTGCTGGGGGTGGGGGTGGGGGACGTGTACCAAGTGCTACTCGAGGTGGGGGGAACCCCAAATCTGGGCTACCCAGGCATAAGGGGGTATCTCGGTGGGCCTCAGTGCCACAGCCTCCAACGGCAAGAGAGTGGTGGGTGTGGGACATAAAGGGACACCCACTGGGAAGCTCCCCTCCAGGCCGCAGCTAGAGGGCTGCTCAGCAGGCTGCCTCAGGCCTGCTGGAACTTTGAATGCCTTCCTCTGTTCTTAGGATGAAGACAAGATCCTTCCTGGGCCCCTCCAGGACCCTGTCGGGTCTCCTCCACCCACCTCTCCACTGACTGCCTCTCCCCAACCCACTCCAGTAAAACAGCTCTTCTTTCAGAAAGTGGAATATGCTACTGTTCCTCCCACCACAGGGCCACCACACATGCTGTTCCCTCAACCTGGAATGCTTTTCCCCACTTCCCTCCTACTTATCCTTCACTCTCAGCCCAAGCATCTGTTTCTCCAGGGTCCAGCATTTCCCCAGGGATCATCACCCAACTCCCAGACCAGAGACGTGTCCTTTAAGTCTTCTTGGAACGATTTCCTTTCCTCTGGAGAGTGCACCTCAGTTTGAAATGTTATGTTCCTTCACGGGATTTTAAAACATTTATATCTGTCTCTCACACTAGGCTGAGTTTTGTGAGGAGGGACTGTGCCTGCTCGTCTCCCTGTTTTGTCACTAAGGCCTGGCTTGGTGCTGAGCATATGTGGGAACTCAGTAAATATTTACTAAAGGACTGACAAAACTTATCATCTAAATAAATGCTATTGCTGTCCTGCAGCGCTGCTGAGGATTGCTGCACAGACATCTGCTTTCCAGATAAGGTGTCTAAGGGACAGGTGAGTGTCAGGGCCTGCAGGGGACATAGGCCACTGAACAGGCTGGAGAGAGGCCAAGCGGAGTGAAAGCAGCTTGTGGGCATCGTTTCAGCTGTCAGCGATGCCATAAGAATTCCTGCCAAATGCCCTGTTCCTCACACCCCCATCCAGGCTGGGGGTGCCACACACCTGAGCACCCCGGCCAGAAAACTGATCTCCTAGGCTCCTCCTTCCACCCAGTAACCAAGTCCTGCCGGGTTGGTTTCAAAGTATCTTTAGACATGAATACATTTTTCTTACTGTATAAATCATATATGCTAATTATAGAGAAAACAGAAAATACTTGTTATAGAGAAATTACAGAACACCGGGAAGCAAGAAGAAAAAAGCAATCACTCATTGTCCTGGCCTCAGGAGAAGAGCCACTGTCAGCCCTTCCCGCCCACGACTCGTTTTCCTCCTCTGTCCCCTTTGTGCTCGTCATTTGGTCAACTGGTCTCCCGGCTTTCAGTGTTGCCCAGTCCACCAGTGACACTTAAAATGCTCTTCCTAAAGTACACACTGGAACATGTCCCTTTGTAGCTGAAAGTCACCCAGTGACTCCCTGTCACCTGCAGGTAAACTCACCTGCCTTCTTCCCCAGTTTGATCTCAAATGACTCCCGGTTTATACGTCAGGCTTGAGCAATACACCCTGCAGTTCTCAGGCTTCGTGCCTCCAATCCCAGCGCATGTGGTTCCCCCTGCCTGGAATGCCATTCCCTGCCTCGCCGAGAGCTGCTTGAGTCTCAGCATGTCTTCTCATCTTTGTGTCTCGGGCACGTGGGAGGGACTCCGTGCACATGGAGCCAAGTCACATTCGTAAGCACAGGGTGCCTTCAGAAGGCAGAAACCATAAGAATGAAGGAATTGGAAACAATATCATTCAATAATCATTAGAAGAAATTGAAGGTGTTTTGTCAGGAACGGTGAAAAGGCACAGGCAGGAGGGTAGCGTCAGTGATTTTCAGAAGATCTCAACTGCTATTTGAGGAAGAGGGGTTAGATGAGTTCCGTCTGACCACAGAGATGGAACTGCGACCAGCTGGGAAGTGTCCGGGAAAGACTTAGGTTCAACACAGATAAACACTTATCTGTCCAAGAAACAGGCTGATCTGAAGGTGGAGTAGGGCGCTCTAAGAGATAGTGGATTCCCCATCGACAGAGGTATCCAAGCAGTGACTTGAGGAAGTGCCTGGCTGGGGATTCTGCCAGTGAAGGACTGCCCTGGAACACCAAAGGCCCTCCAACTTGATGAGCGTGTCCTGAAGACTTGCCATGGGCAAGAGCAGCCCTCAGCACTCTACTGGATCACTCCAGCTCCTCCTGGCAACAGCCCTAGGAAGTAGGCACTGTTCGTAACCTATGTTTCAGATGAGAAGAGTGGGTCCAGAGCAGTGGAGTGATCTGCCCAGGGTCACACAGCTGGGAAGTGGTGGCACAGGGCTCAGTGCCAGGTGGTCTGGCTCCTAGCGTGTGGCTTCACTACTGTGCACATGCCCCCCACACACTTAAACAGTGGCTCTCAGCCTCCACGACCTGAGTCTATAAAGCAGTGACACGTGCTTGCAACATCTGCTGGGAAGGCAGGAGAGTCTAGTGGAGTCCCTGCTTCCAGGAGAGCCCAGATGTTTCCAAGGCTGGTCCAGGAAAGGCTCTCGCTTCCATCTGCTTTCCTCGCGGCCCGCCTGGGGTGGCAGAGCCAGGCTGGCTTGTGAAGGCGTGCAGCCAGACTTCCTCCTCTCCACCCTGCTGTGTAGAGTTTGGCTCTCGGGGCCTGGATGTTTAACAGCTTCTTGGGATTGGCTCACAGCTGCCCCAGAAACAGCTCCTCCAACTCAAGTTCTAATTTGGAAAACACACGACATTTCTCCACCCAAGTGTTCTCAGATAGGCCATGCTCACAGCTGATAAGCGAGTGTCGGGCCTTCTTCAGGGCTGGCTGCTCATGTTGGTGAAAGAAAACGGGCCCTAGATAAGCCTGGTGAAGCAACTGCTGTCAAATGTTCTGTGAACACAAGATCACTATTGGCCCACGCATGTGATGAGCCTGTTTTTCTAGCCCTAAATCAGGGTAAGATCTGACAAACACATGTGTACTTAAGGGACCAACAGGACTGAATATGTGACAGGAGAGTTCTACTGGAAAATTTGGAACATACGATTCCACGCAAAGATCAAACAGCACGTAACCTAGAAATTCAGTCTCGCTAGTTTGCAGCTCATGTCAAGTGACTGCCTCTTGGTGGGTGGGAAGACTCTTGAGGTACCAGGAAGACCTTCCAGGGAGACGGGGCCTTGGGCAGTGGCATCATTCAGTGCTGTGCTTGGGAAAAGGGGAGGACGGAGTTCAGCCAGCAGACATGGCTTTTCCTTTCTTCCTCTTACAGTGCTGCCTGCATTCCCTCTGGGGTGCAACTTGACAATTCCAGTTAGGAAAGGCTTAGAGAACCTGCATATATAAATCATCCTGTTTTTCCTTAAAAGGTCAAGAGAAGTCATCTATCGCAGAAAGCAGTATCTGGCGCTTTTCTCGATGGTGGTTTTGAGGTTAGTCTGGAGATGCCCAGATTGGTCAAAGTTGGTGCTTCCGTTACCTGGTCCAGACTGTCCACCATGACTGACGAGGGCTGACAACAAATCCCACCCTCTTTTGCTTTATAAAACAGCATCTCACCAAGCCCTACTTTTGGGATGAATTGCTCTGCTCAGAGACCCAGGAATACGATCACAAAAGAGTATGAAAATGCCTTTATGAGCAAGAGGAAAATGAGAACTTCTGGGGCTGGAAGGTAACGTGCCTGATTCAAGGCTCCTCTTAAGGACTCTGTCCTTTTCATGTGATCTTCAACCCATAGTTCCCTCTTTTGAATTCATATTTCGAGTCATTTCACATGAAATGGGAGGGCACAGGGAGAAACTGTTGAAGACCCTAGAATTGGAGATCATTGCCAATGTTAGATTCCATTGTTTGGATTCCACACCGATGCTCTGCTTTTCGGTTGGTGTTTAGGCACGAACGTGTCACGTTCCCAATTACTCAGACTCAAAGATTCCAGCCAAGCCTTAGGAAGGTATGAAAATGATCACGGAGGCTTGATGACAGAATTCATCAGAAGACAATGCTGAGAATCACTGAACTAGGAAGAGAGAGGTTTGGGTTTAGGGGGTTGGTGGGCACAAGTTTCTCATGGATGGACTCAGAGTTGGCCATGACAGGAAGAGGACTCTGGGATCACCTAACCCAGTGCCTTCATTTCACTCGCTCAAAGACTATTTACTGAGCTAAGTTATACGGGCCATGAGCCATGCTTGCTGTGCTAGAGATGGGAATATGGTGGTGACTAAAAGGCCTGCACGCCTTGCCCTCACAGAGCTTGTAGGCAGCCAAACATTAGTCAAATAATCACGCAGTGGACGTATAATAACAAACTCTGTGAAGAGTCTTAAAGAAGTGGAACAGGGTACCACGAGGGTCCTCCTTTGCATGGAGGCTGCAGAAAGGCTTTCCGGGAAGTGGTGCTTAAGCTGAAGGCTGAATGGGGAGAGGACCTGGTCAGGTGCGTGCAGGCAGAGGGTCCCGGCGCCAGGGCCGTGAGGTCCAGACTGCGACGTAACCTGGATAGCTATCGGACACCCAGGGCTCTCCGTCTGTCAGCCCCATGCTCTTCCTAGCTTTGTTCTGTCTCTTTTTTTTGACACGGAGTTTTGCTCTGTCACCCAGGCTGGAGTGCAGTGGCGCGATCTCAGCTCACTGCAAGCTCTGGTTCCTGGGTTCATACCATTCTCCTGTCTCAGCCTTCCAGGCAGCTGGGACTACAGGCGCTTGCCACCACGCCCGGCTAATTTTTTGTATTTTTTAGTAGAGACGGGGTTTCACCATGTTAGCCAGGATGGTCTCAATCTCCTGACCTCGTGATCTGCCCGCCTCGGCCTCCCAAAGTGCTGGGATTACAGGCGTGAGCCACCGCGCCCGGCCTTGTTCTGTCTCTTAAAAGAAATTCCTGGAAAGAGGTTTGAGGAACCAGTTTGTTGCTTCTGTGTGAAGTCAGAGGAAGCAGGTATCACTTGTACTTTCAGGGAAACCAATTCAGGAAGCACACTAGGAAGGCCTTCCTGATAACTTCGTCACTTGGAAAGTGGAGGAAATAATCCCCATCTGGTGCCACAGAGGGGCAAGGGAAGGACAGCATTAGGCCAAGGTCCTCTGCTCTGCTGGCTTTACTGGGGCAACGTTAACCACAACTTCTCAGTAGACCCAATCCAACAGAAGAGAGGGCTGTGGCACCACGTGAGATTCTGCCAATACGGACAGCCTAGATGAAAAGAAATGGCGAGTCGACCCCAAGCCTGGGAAACCCCTCCACACATGATATCCCTGAACCCGATGCAGTCAGGGCTTCCCAGGAGGGGGGCTGACTCTGTATTCTGCTGTGCTTCAAGCAGCATTAAAGTGACAGCTCACTTTCAGGACTGGGGCAGGAGTCAGGACATGGAGTTTTAGAAAGCTATTCCATAACTTGAACTGGCTGTCCTTGCAGAATGGAAGAGAAAGAAATACTGCTTAATCCAGATGTCTGATTAGTTGAAAGATGGCTGAGTGAGACTGGCCTTACCAAAACAAGTTATGCCTTCTGTATTTCCCAACAAACTTTAGCCAAATCCAAACAAAAAGAGTCACTAGATGATGGGCAAATTCTAAGCTTCCCTACAAATCCTTCCTCTTAGAATTAGATGCCATCTGAAAGAAACACATTTCTCTTAAGACAGGTGTTCAAGGCCAGGCACAGTGGCTTTCGGCCTGTAATCTCCGCACTTCAGGAGGCAGAGGTGGGCAGATCACTTGAACCCAGGAGTTCAAATTTACAGTGAACTATGATCACACTACTGCACTCCAGCCTGGATGACAGAACAAGACCCTGTCTCTAAAAAAGAAAAAGAAAATTGAAAATAATTTTTTAAAAAACTTAAAGAAAAAAACCAGGTGTTCAAGTGAAGGGCACTGTCCTTACTGTGTCCACTGAGTCCCATAACTGCCCTTGAACCTCACTAACCTTGGACTTGCAATGCAGATTCTAAGAAAGTGTAGATCAAACACCAGCTTCTCCCAGAGGGGAATCTAGAATGAAGCTTTCCATCCTCAGCTACGTCCTCTATCTGAGAAAATACTATGGAAGAGTCTCTCCCTTCCCCAATGAGAGAGGCAGGTGTACCCGGGCTTTCCCCAGATGGTCAAGGTTCCCTTTCTTGAGGCCACCACAGACAGCTACGCCATCCCTCACTCGTGCATCTTCCAGGCACCTACGGAGAACCTATGAAGCACTCTGCTGGTTGCCATGGGAGGCGGGAGGAGGAGGAGAGTGCAGTGGTTGAAGAAGAGGGATCCTTGGAGCCAAAGGACCCCAATGAATCCCAATCCCACCATGTCTCAGCCACGTGTCCTTGTACCAACGATTGACCTCATCTTAAAGACAGGATGATCGCCTACCTATCCCATAAGGTTGCTGTGAGGATTAAACTAGCTAATTTGTGCAAAGTTCCCAGAACAATGTCAGGCCCACAGTCAAGGCCACATCAGTGATAGTCATTGTCATTTGAAGTGTAGCCTTACAAGCATGACACAGGTCTCAGTGGGACCCTTTAGGGTGAATGAGCACATAGGTCCCCTAGGATCTTGTCAAAATGTGGATTCTAATTCTCCGTCATGGGCGGGGAATGAGTTTGCATTTCTAACCAGGTCTCAAGTGACACCGCAGCAGCTGCTCCACCAGACAGCAGCCAGGCCCGGGGGCACGCTGGCCATCCTGGGAGGCTGCAGCAACCTTGTCCAGTCTTGTTGGGGCTCCGAGATGCTCTCAAGCAGCGACTGGATTTTTGCCTGCATGGGGCTCATCCTCGATACATCACTCTTTCAAATAATTTGTATAATCAGTAAAGCGCGTGAAGCCAACGCTGGATGCAGAAAATACCATATACACTAACTGGTGTGAGGGTCCTGCGGGATTATTTATTAAGTTTTTAATTTTAATTTTTATTTGTAAACACATGGCCACTGCAGAGGGCCAGACCGGGAGCCACATACCTGCACCACACTGCTGGGGAGCACAAATGATGTGTGAGTGCCTCCCCTTCCAGCAGCAGTAACAGCCATTCAACAGAGGGATGCAGAGAGTCACAACCCAGTGCACCAGCTTTATAGGTTTGAGCAGCTCCACCTGAATTCCCCTCTCGCTGGTGGCTTCTGTCACTGCCACTCTCATGGAGCTTCCTCAAGGTTACTGATGGCTCCAACGGGCCCATCCATGCCTTGACTTGGCCATCATTTTCCTTGACGTATTTGATATTATTGATGACTTGCTTCTTTTCAAAATGGTCTCTCCTCGTCTTCATGGCAGGGCACAATTTTGGTTCTCCTGTAACTCCATATTTAATTCTTCACTTCCGTTATTCCCTCCCTCCCCTCTGGGCCTCTTTGAGTCTGAGGAATATCACAGAGGCAAAAATGATGCAGTCCCTGCCTATGAGCTTTCAGCTAGATGGGGAGGCAGCCATGGAAACAGCTCATTGCAAAACCAGTGATAATATTCCTAAGAATTATGCCCAAAGGACTGCGGAAGCATAGAAGAGAGGGCGAGACTATCTTCACCTAGGAAAATAAGAAAACAGTTTCCAAAAGAGTGGACCTGTGAGCTGTGTCCATGGGTGGAGCTTCTCTCTGCCCTTTTATTCTGTTAGTCTTCTGCCCTTTCTGTGGCTCTCTCTAAACTCTTCCTCTCTCAGAAAATTCATGCACTTCACTCCTTCCTAAGAGCCCAACAGTGACCACTAAGTAGATGCATCCACACCTGTCCTTACATTTATTTTCTTTGTCCTCTGAGTTCAAGACATGCTTCATAAACCTACTAGATATTTCTATGAGGTTGTCCCGCCATCTCCTCACACTCAAATTAAGATAATTTGAGATGACTGGTGCTTTTTATGAAGGCATGATGGGGTAAAGAGAATCACAAGGGTGCCCTGGAAGTGGCAGTAACAATGATCTGTCAGCACCACTGGCTGAAGAAGTGGAAAGAGTGGTTACAGAAAGTGGGAAGGAGAGCATTTTGTAGAAAGGACCATCCGGAGAGGCTGTGACAATGCCAGCCCAGACCTGCAGGGAAGGATCTGGGGATGGAAGAACCTGACCTCACCGTGCTCCCACCTGCTGAGCTCTTGCTTGGCTCTCCATTGACTGAACCCAACTACAAGCTGGTGATGAGGCAGCCTGTTGACGGAGGCCATCTGGTCAACTCCCCAGTCAGAGAGCAGAGTAGGGAAGGGTGGAGGGCAGATGTGGTAGCGCCATTGGAGGATGGCTGGCAGACAAGACAGAGTGGCTTTCTACGTGCCACTGTCACCCTTCCATTAAGCCAGGAGGCAGTATTCCATCTGGAGGGCTTCTAAGTTTTGTGAGGCAACAAGTTTCCTCCCAGGGACAGTGATCAGATAAATATCCCCTTACTATAACTCACTAGCCGACGCTGGGTCCTCATCTTCCAAAGTCATACCTGACTGCGTCTACAAACGAGTGCTCCTTTTAGCATTTGTGGTGGTGACAATCACCACTGTCATCATCAGGTTGTGACTACTAGCCCACGCTTACTTCTGATCTCCATGAATCATGTTGCTCTGGCTAGAAGCTGGAGATGTGATGAGTCTCACAGATCATGTTTTCTGCCTTCATTGGGCTGACGAAGTAACAGACACTTTTAATGGTCTCCCAGGCTTAATGGCTTTCAAAAGGAAATACGTCTAGAACTAGGAAGGGCAGATAGTTCTCCCTCGGGGAGAGGAGTGAGTTTCTCACGCTGAGCTTCCAAAGTGTCTAACGCATTTTCTTACTGGGAAAAAAAGCTTCCTACGAACAGGGAAAGAACTATAGCCTGTATAGCTTTCCTACAGCCTCAAGTTTTATGATTTTTGCATGTTCTCATTAGAGTGTCCTTATTCATTAGAGATTTTCACTTATTTTTAATTTAGCCTTTCCATATTAACAAATTCTGCATCCCACACATGGTATGAGGAACACTAAAGGAGGGTTCTTGTCCTAGGAAAGGGATGGCGGATAACTGGTTCCCCAATAAATTAAAACTTTGGGAGTAATTAAAATATCAACCTCCAAGTCGAATTAATTTTTTGTATTATCAATGTGAACTGAAAAGAGAAGTTCAGAGAAAAAGAGAAAAGAAACCCTGTGTTAGAAGAAAATTGCATATGGTGAAAGGGAGACAAGATGATCTAAAGCAAACAACAACAATAATAATACTAACTACCATTTCCTGGGGACTCAGCACCTGCTGGGCACCCCTGAAGTGCTTTACATACATTGTTTCATTTAATTCTCCAACCGTCTTGATACACATAAAAGAACTGAGGCTTAGGTAAGACAGATACATTATCCCAGATTACACACTTGGTAAATGGCAGAGTTGGGGTTAGAAACTAAGCCAACGTGAAGCCACAGCTTCCACTCCTTAGCCTTTATCCAGGCAAAATGACCACCACACTGCACACATGTGTCACTTCTTGGCCCTGCACCATGGCAGATGTTGCTCCTTCCCTCTGGTCCTGATGCGGCCTCACAATCCTTCTCAACAGTGCATCTCTCACGACAACTCTAATCCATTGGAAGTGGCTGCATCACGACGGCCATCCCTCTGTGCTGCCTCCCTATTGGTGGCAAACTGTAGTTTTCTGCTCCAGGCAGAATAAGGGGCAGATCTCTTTTGGCATCTGCCAATGATGTAGCTACCTGGGCCTGTACTTTTGCTTCTTCTTTTTTAAATATTTTTTTGGAAAAAACTGTGAAATATACATACAAAAAATGCATGAAAGGGAGATGCTACAATGTATGATCTATCACAAAACAAACAGCCATGCAACTATTACTTAGACCAAGAAATAAAACCCTACCAGCTCTGCGGCAGCCCCGCTCACCCCTCCTGCACCAAGATAACCACTATATTATGCTTCCATAACAAGTTAATACGTAATTCACCACATTCATTTAAAAAGAATGATTCTGTCAGTAGATGTAGGAAAAAAAATCTCATAAATGTGAGCATCCATTTGTTCCCTAATATTCTGCACACTTTTCTGCATTTCCAAATCGTTTCAGTCTCTGTGTTTGATTATCAGTATTTTTCCCTGCTCTCTCTCTAGTTCAACAACTCTGTTTTCGGCGGTGCCAAGACTTCTTTTAAATCCATTCACTGCATTTTTCATTTCATTGACTGTATTCTTCATTTCTAAAATTTACATTTGGTTCTTTTCCATATCTGGTTCTTTGGAACATTACTAGTCCTGTCTTTGATATATCTGATCGTGGTAAATACAGTTACTTTCAAGTCTGTATCTGATAATTCCAATATCTCGATTTCCTGTGGGTCTATTTCTGTGGTCTATAGTTTCTCTCCATTTTCACTCAGGTTATTTTGTCTCCTTGTGTATCCAGTTATTTGGTATCATGAATGAAACCTTAGCTTCACAAAACTGCTTTTCAAAATAATTTCAAAATGTTGATGATGGTATCTTTCTCCAGAGAGGATTCACATTTGTTTCTATCAGGCATCTTTTCCAAGTTCCAGAAAGAAGATTTAGAATATTTTGTCCAGCATTTCTAATTATCCTCAGCAGGACAGTTGATTCGAGTCATCTCGGCTACCATTTCTGAAAGCAAAAGTGACCTGCACTTCTTTTCTTTTTTTTTTTTTTGAGATGGAGTTTCGCTGTTGTTTCCTAGGCTGGAGTGCAATGGTGTGATCTCAGTTACTACAACCTGAGCCTCCCGGGTTCAAGTGATTCTCCTGCCTCAGCCTCCTGAGTAACTAGGATTACTGGCGTGTGCCACCACATCCGGCTATGCTTTTGTATTTTTAGTAGAGATGGGGTTTTGCCATGTTGGCCAGGCTGGTCTCGAACTCCTGGCCTCAAGTGATCTGCCCGTCTTGGCCTCCCAAAGTGCTGGGATTACAGGCGTGAGCCACTGCACCTGGCCTGGCCTGCACTTCTTATGGGAGAAACTACCTATGGAATCCAACTATAGCTTTTCCTGCCACACTCACTCCCTGAACCAGACAACTGGGTTTTGAAAACAAGGATATATTCTAGAGCACTGGAAAAATCTTTGCCAAATTCTCCTACTGCCAAACCCTTGACAGAGCCTCTTGGAGTGAAGTTTCTGAGGACTGGCTGTTTGCCAAGCAATACACTTGCTAATAAGGCCAAACAGGAGGAAAGGGTGGCTTGGTCACACTCACTGCACATCCTCACTCCTTCCTTTAAAAATGTAAAAAAAAGGTATACTTTTGGGGAAAACTTCAAAATATCTCTATGGTTTTGGTGGTAAATGAGAGGTATACTCACTACAGAGTTATCTAGTTGAATGAGTCCTAATTATGATTGAACTAGTCCTAATTATGCCTCTCTAATGATTTTTTCTGGCAAATACCATTAAACCCAGGCAACAGCTTTCTTTTCCCTGGATGTTCTTGAGATGGGGTGTAACAAAGAACCAAATTTGTTCATTGCTGCCAACTTACGCTAACTCTACACCGTAAGCTAATCTTTCTATGTAACTCAAACAAAATGCTCTTAGGGCCACCTACTTACTTATTTTCTAATTCTGGCTTAAATCACTATCACATCAATAGGGACTTTGGCACTAACCAAATTTTCTATAGTAGGAAAAATTTCTAAACATCATGCTTAGATTTTCTGTTTAAATATATTTTTGGAGGGCTTTAGTGGGGGAAAATGCCAGGCTACTTCCTCTTCTGCTATTCATAACTGTGTGACCTTGACAAGTCATGTTGCCTTTTGGGTCTAGGTTTCAATATCTTTAAAAAGTGGACGTTGAATGACAGAGTGCAATCTGGCTCTAAAATTTTCTAAGTTGTTATTTTCCAAATAAAGCAAGATTCTAGTACCTTTCCTTCTTTCAATTACTACTGTGCCTTATACACAACAAATCCTCAGTAAATGTGTGACATATGAAGTAATATATAACATGTAACATTATATTTCATAATACACTATAATTAAGAACAGTTTCCTGAGTGCAGCACAAAGAGCTACAGTTCAAGCACACCACGGCAGCCCCGTGGAATGGAGAAGGCAGAAATCAGGTCAGAATGTGGGAAGCTGAAGTGGCTGTGGTAGGACATCCGGAAGAGACAGTGAGGTAGATACGGGGCTCTAGAAGTTTGTGTAGGGGTTGCCTGTGTGTCCGTGGCTTAGGGCTGGGTTGCACAGGTATAGGATGAAACCAATGAGGCATATCAGATAGCAGCTACTTTAGGGTTGAGAGCAGAAAGGAGATGGTATAGGTTAATCAGTGCTGGGGAAAAAGCAGTGTCAGGAGGTCGGACTTACGGCCCTGAAATTGTGGAGAGACCTAGTTAACATCTCATTACCACCCTGGACAGATGACTCTGACACTGCGAGGGCACCTCCTGGGACTAAGGCCCTTCCTCTACAGTGAGACCCACTCTAGATCCATCCTGGCAAAGCCAAAATCAACGCCCTGACAACATCAGGAGGGGAAAATTAAATCTGGAGGTCGAGGAGTTCGGGCTTTCAATGTGTCAGCCCCAACAAGCATAAAACCAAGCCTACACACGTTCATGGTGACCAGCCGGTGATTAAACTGTCTGCTGAAGAATCAATACTTTTATGAATAAGAAAAAATCCAGAGTCACAACAACATATTATCCATGATTCTAATAGTCACTAAAAGGAAATCACTAGATATATAAAGAAATGTAAAATGTGATAGTCAAGGAAAAAAGCAGTCAATAGGAAACAAAAAATGAGATTGTTCAGATGTTGGACTTGGCAGACAATGATTTTAAAACAGCTATAT
>NW_012108585.1:2827201-2827847 GCF_000951045.1 Mandrillus leucophaeus | reverse complement strand
GCCAAGACTTCTTTTAAATCCATTCACTGCATTTTTCATTTCATTGACTGTATTCTTCATTTCTAAAATTTACATTTGGTTCTTTTCCATATCTGTATCTCCTGTCTCTTATACACATCTAGATGTGTATAAGAGACAGGAAGTACAGAGAATTCCACAAATAAATGGGAACTATAAAAAGGAACAAAATGGAAATTCCATTATTGAAAAGTAACTAAAATGAAAAATGACGAATAGGCTTAATGAAGATAGAGACATTAGAGGAAACGTGAGTCAACTGAAAGAATAATCAACAGAAATGAACCAATCTGTGGAACACAGAGAATAAGAGACTGAAGAAAACTGAACAAAGCCCCAGGGACCAATGAGATACTGTAACATGGCCAAACACTATGTATAATAGGAGTCCCAGCAAGACAAGAGTGAGAATGGAGTAGAAAAAAATATTTGAAGAAATGATGGCCCAAAAAGTCCCGAACTTGAAAACTTCTCATTTATGAATGTATCTGAGAAGCTCAGAAAACTCCAAGTAGAACAAATATAATGAAAATAACAATGACGCACATCATAGTCAAACTGCTGTAAACTGAGAGAGAAAATTTTAAACCAGTCAGCAAAGAAAGAAACATTATGTGCAGGGAAATAT
>NW_012108585.1:2820961-2821756 GCF_000951045.1 Mandrillus leucophaeus | reverse complement strand
TGGATCACAATGTCAGGAGTTCAAGACCAGCCTGGCCAAGATGGTGAAACCCCATCTCTACTAAAAATACAAAAATTAGCCAGGTGTGGCGGCAGGTGTCTGTAATCCCAGTTACTCGGGAGGCTGAGGCAGAGAATTGCTCGAACCCAGGAGGTGGAGGTTGCAGTGAGCCGAGATCAGCCAACTGCACTCCAGTCTGGGTGACACAGCAAGACTCCATCTCAGAAAAAAAAAAAATAAATGAATAAATAAAAAAATCAATGACTTCTCATCAGAGATAGTGGAAATCAGGAGAAAATGGAACATCTTTAAAGTTCTAAAAGAAAAAACAAACAAACCTGTCAATCAAGAACTCTATACCAGCAAAACTATTCTTCAAAAGAGGATGGTAAAAGACATGTTCAGATAAACAAAAGCTTAGCTCATTTGCCAGCAGCAGACCTACATTATGGAAATGCTATTGGTTGCTTCAAGATAACGGGAAATGATATCAGAAGGGAACTTGGATCTACAGAATGTGCAGTGGAAGCACCAGAAACAGTAAATAAGTAGGTAAATGTAAAATACTATGTTTTATTTTTCCCCATAATTGACTTAAAAGACAATTGACTAAAGTAAAAATAATAACATTGTTGGGTGGAACTTATGATATATGTGTAAATAGAAGACATATAGCAATCACACAGGACAGGGGGTTGAGTAAGTGAAATTCTATGATGTTAAGGTTATTACTCTTGTAAGCGTACACTTAAAATATGTGAATTTTATTGAATATAAATCCTGCTTCAATAAAGT
>NW_012108585.1:2786958-2819731 GCF_000951045.1 Mandrillus leucophaeus | reverse complement strand
GACCTATTCTCCCACCTCTGAACTGTGTGATTGCTACTGTATTGGGAGCTGAAAGAGTGGCATTTGCCCCGGGTCACACTCTGTCAATGACACCTCAGGTCTAGAATTAGTCGTTAAAAAAGAAATTCTTAGGTCACTGCTATTCTCTATCATCAAAGCACAGGATGATAATACTGAGAGAAATTTTAGGGGTACTACAAGTTTTTTTTTTTTTTTGTATTACTGGGAAATGCAATTTAATTAATGTAGTTTACATCTACCCGCTTTCACTAAATCTCAAGAGATTCAGGAAAGCTCTTGTTGACAATAGAAGATAAGTCTAACAACTTCTGGGGAAAATATATGATCAAGGCATTATTTCTGGGAAAATTAAGTGAATACATACATTATTTTTAAAGAAAGTATTTCTATTTTGCACAAGTGTTGATTAGTAGGACTATATGGTCTAGTAAACAGCTTGAAGAAGGCATTCTACTTTTTTTTGATGTCTCTTCAATGCAGTTGATGGTGCTCACGGTCCCAAGGCTTTTTCTGAGTTCAGCTTTTCCATTATCCTCCAACAATAGTACATTTTAAGAACACTCAGAATTATCCCAGCTTAGAACTTGAAGCACCCCTGAAAACTCACCTGATGACATGCTGTTCCAACCACCCATAGCTTCAGAGGGAAGATGTTGACAACTTATGCCAGATTATTCTCCTCTTTTCTGCCCTAACACACAGCTTGACACCCCCTATGATATGAGTGCATTTCCTGTTTAATCCTCTGCCCGTGTCAACACAATGCGGCACAGATGAAGAGGCAGACCAGTGGCTCATGTCGCTCGATGGCTGGCAGATAGTAGCCTCTGAACACATGCTCCTGGCCGGTGGCATGTCTGAGTGAAGCAGACCTTTCTGCCATCATCAGTATCATCTGCCGCTGCCACAGACCACAGTGTTTGGTGAGCTTTTGGTGAGAGGCACAGAACCATTTCCCCTGGCTAATGTTGAGATATAGACACATACACACACACACATATATATATCAAAATTATATATATACACACACAGACATATATATACACATGCATACACACATTTATATATATACACACACATACACACACACATATATATATCAAAATTATATATACACACATATATACACACATACACATATTTATATATATACACACACATATATCTCTCAACATTATATATATACACACACATATTTATATATATACACATACACACATATATATCAAAATTATATATATACACACACACATATATATACACACGCATACACACATTTATATATATACACACACATACACACACATATATATCTCAACATTATATATACACACACATATATATACACACATTGATATATATATACACACATATATATCAAAATTATATATATACACACACATATACACACACACACACATATCTCAAAATTTTATATATATATACACACACATATATATACACACATTGATATACACACACACACACACACACACACACACGTGCACCCCAACATGTTTTTCCCCTCCCAATGTGATTCTGTATATCCTTGGGGTCACATACCACACAGTCTACCGGGGTACCTACAACAGAAGTGGCAACAGCCTTGGTGGCTCTGAAATGTTCCCAAGCCAAAAATTTAAAAAAAAAAAACAAACCTAACTAACTCACTCACTAATATGCAAGGGGGTGCTCAAGAAGTCAGCTGACCGAAAATTATGCATGATTAGAGGGCAACTGCCATGGTGAAAGGTGAGCAGGTTAGGCGCTTAAAGGCTAACACTCTAGGGCGAATACAGTTGTACCCCTCCCATTTTACAGATGAGGAAGCTGAGGCTCAGAGGTTAAATGACAAGGTCACACAGCTGGCCAGACTTACATCCCCGGTCTTTTCACCGGCAGGCCGGAGTGCCTTCCACTCCATCACAATTCCTGAGGTGACAACAATACTATTTGCCATCAGGCCCTGCCACCCAAGGGGCTCACAACTCTTGAAATATAAATAAGGCAACAGGCAAACTGAGAACGACTCTCAATCTCTCGAGCCAGGCAGGGCACCCTACAGCCCAGAAGTAACGTGATTCCGCTTGGCTCAGGAAGCTGTGCTCCCTTCCAAACAACAGAAACCGAGTCCTGAAGGGAGTTATCCCAACTGGAAAACAGTCCGAACAAGATAGCCCGGATTTGCCTATCTCTAAATTCGGGATAACGTCCCTGTGTTCCTAGACCATTAGGTCGGATTCATCAGCTAATCAAGCTCTTTGAGTCTGAAGGCCTTGAACGGATGCTGAATGTTGCTTGCAGTTGGAGGTAACCCTAACATTTCTCACTGCCTCCTACATTTTGTTCTCAAATCAAAAAGAGACCAGTTCGTGACTGGAGGAAGGTGTGTGTGCCTTAGCACACACGTGACGTTCCTGTGTGACTGCATGCATTCTTTGCCCTGAGGACTTTTTACCCTGCTGTATCTAGAACACTAAATAATAAAGATGTTCTCAGTTTAGCCACATACTGTTGTGGATATTCAGTAACCTCTCAGTGAAACTCCACGACAGCGGAGGCGGGAACTTGTGAGTGTGCTTACTGTGTCAGTCAGCTCACTTTGCCGCATGGGGGGCCTCTTGCCTTCCTATCTGGTGTGGTGGATCCTCACAACCCACAGCGTCCCTCTCCAAGAGGTCTCGGATGCTGGGAGCTCGTAGGACTCTCCAGGTGGAATCTCTTTTTTATCCACAGCACCCCTATCACTCACTCTTTGTAGATTGAGAAACTGAGGCAAAGCACCTGGCAGGGCAACAGAGAAGTCGCAGCAGGGCCGGGACTCTGAGCCCTGAGCTGCTGGCCCAGGCGTCTTTCAGGGGCACATGGGAGGCGGCCGGGAAGATAGCTGCTTAACTGGGGAGGCAGTGGTCAAGGGGAAAGCCTGTCTGCATTGGGAGATCAGGAGACACTGGGGGAGAGGGTGGGCCTGGCAGGTGCTAAGGGGCGGGGCCGGGTGTGGGACCCACCCCATTCTCAATTCTGTTTCTGAGAGGCAAGGCTCCTGCAGTGTGAAGGCCCCCCCTGCCCGCCCCCTGCTGTCTCTGGCTGCCCTCCAGGGTGCTCTGCTCCGTCTGCAGAGCACAAGCCCAGGCTGCCTGGGTGGGAAGGCGGGGAGCCAGTTCTGGGGGCTTCCTCCCTCCTGGGGAGGGTGGGAGACCTGGGGGCACCAAAGATCAGCAGCCCTGAGGGTTGCCTCACGATCGCCATCAGAGTCCCCTTGCAGACCGTGCAGGAAGTAAGGGTCCTGCCCACCTGCCACCGGGTCACTCTGTGACCTTGAGGAAGTCATGTGACCCTCCGGCCGCAGAGCTCCCCTCTGTAGAATGCAAGCTCGGTTGGACTAGCCTAGTCCCTTCCCACCCAGACATTCGGATTCAGGAACAGTGCCATGAGATGCATACCGGGGACAAGGTTTGAGTACTTTCTGTGGCAGTGAAACAAGTGGGAGGGAAAGGGCTTAGAAGATGTTACAGGGACCGTCTCTGATGGGCAGGCAGGGGGACCAGGCAGCCTCCAGTGCTGTGTGAAGGAGAATGAGGGACGGCCTCGGGGGTGGCCCCCTGCACACGCCCCTGTCCTCGTAAGCAGCTTTGTAAATGTCCCCTCATGCTGTTTAAGGGTATGTGGCCTGTGAGACCCCTAAAGGACAAAGGGGATAAAAAGCAAGAGGAAGCAAAATAGAAAGTGAGGGGAGAACGAGGTCCAAGTCCAAGGACATAAGAGGGGGTGAGAACAAGGGGTGGGGAGGCCGAAGGTCTGCAAGCAGTGAGGATATAGGCTGGTGTGGGGAGGATGGGCATGTGGCAGGAGAAAAGGGATGCAGAGGCCAGCCGGTCCAGGCCCTTCAAGTCCCCGATGCAGGACAAAGTCCAGAGGGAGGGCAGACCTGCCCAAGGTCCCCAGGCTTGTTTGAGTGAATTCAGGACTGGAGGCTGGGTCCTCTGCCTACCCAGGCTTGTGCTCAGCTGCACCAGCAGCGTCCTGTGGGCATTTCAGTGTTAAATCACATCGACCAGAATTAAAGGGAGGTCTGGGAAGATGAGGATACAGGCAGTGGAAAAAGCAAGGGATTGAGAGTGAAGCACTGTGGTTTGAGCCTCTTCCCTAACTCTGGGATCTTCTCTGAGACTCCAAGATATACCAGTTTCAGGGGCTGAGTTACATGATTTTGAATATCTGCTCTAGAAAGATGTTCTCTTATCAGTCCAGGCTGGGAGGTGTCCTTAACTGCAGGTGAGGTTCAGGAGCTGTTTGCAGGGACCATGCCTGCTGCCCAGCCTCCTCTCTTGCACAATGCGGCACCACCCGGGCCAGGAAACACTTTCTTGGGAGCCACAATGGGATTGCAAATCTGCTGTGCTCAATTTACCAACAGCAAATTTCAGACAGGACAGCAAGAGTGTCTTTAAACCATCAAAATGTGAAAACACTCAGAAAAGTTGCTTTTAGTAGCTCTAATATGCCCCCAGTGGTCTGATTAACTGGCACTGCTTGCTAATCAGTGCGGCCAGTTTCACAATGACTAATCCCCAGGCGGGGAGAACCCATCCTGGGAGGAAAACTACATCTCAGGATGAGTGTGGTTCACCTGGGGACTTGGCACTTAGGTGAGTTTTCAATTTCTGCTGCAGGAATTTTTAAGTCATTATTCATCGTCTCAGTAACAATTTTTTAAAAAAGAGTGTTTGGTGTCAAGCAGCATAGGCTCTTCTGGCAGGGTGCTCAGGACAGAGCAGGATGGCCCAGACCTGGCCTCTGGGATGGAGGTCATGCAGGGTGGGAGAGAGCAGTGGCGGCTTCGGTATGGCTCTGACCCCAGCTCTGCCACCAGCCAGGGTGGGTTCGTGAACCTCCCTGGAATTCAAGATCCATGGTCAGTTCTGACCTCCTTTTGTAGATTTCCAAGACACGTAGCTGTCTCTGCAGTGCGGTTTTTTGAACGTTTCGTATGGAGAGTGAACAGCAGTGGCTGTTTAGAAAACTGCCTCTTGGCATGGCATCCAGGACCCAGCTCAGTCTGCTCACTGCGGACTTTTGTCTCCTGGCTCTCACTACCTGTACTTCCTTTTCGGTAATGGGTTGGGGCACCCCACACCTATGTGCTGGCCGAGGCTGGCCCGCATTGGTGACCTAAACAAATGAGGTTTTCACTCTCAGACATCCTTCCATCCCCATCCCTGCCTCTTCCACATAAACCTCAGGGCTCATCTCCGATGTGTCCTCCTTCATAAAACTTTTTGGACTACCACGGTCCCTGGTAAACTCTCCCCCTTCAATCCGTTTCATCATCTACACTATGCAAGTCAAATAATCACACACATGCCTCTCTGGTGATTTTTGGTCTCAGGTTGCTATTTAACTCTTGAATATTCCTTCTCTTTTAAAGTATATTTGTTGTCTCTTGAGAATGATCTTGTCCTCTATTTCTAGGCTACTTATGTAACATAATAGAATGTGACAGCTATCACTTAACTGAGCACTTACTATAAGCAGGGCACCATTAAAGTGCTTTGCATTAACTCATTCAGTCTTTCCAGCAGCATATGAAACAGGTAACAGGTTTGATTACAATTCCCATTTTACATAGGAGGAAGCGAAGGCACAGAGAGGCTCAGTAACTTCCCTAAGGCCACAGAATCAGTACGTGGCAGAAGCCAGCAGTCTGATTCAAGAGCTCATGTTCAAAACCAGCATGTCTTAAGCCTTCCCTTGCCTTCTGTATGGTATCCACTCCACCCACATTCGTCTACTAACCGGTGCTGATCTGTTTTCAGGAAATGGTCCTCATCTGAGCAAGGAAAAATGGAAGCATCTGACCTCTATCCACACATGGTCCTCAGTGCTCCTTCTCACCTCTCAGGATGAAAGCAAACTTCTGTTTAACAGCGAGCTGTTTTCTATTCTTTGTGCTTCCAGATACAACATTTTACCGACAAAAGGGACATCCTGAAAGATCTAACCTTGCAAAGACTCGCATACTAGGAAAAATGTATCCCATGAAAGGTCCTTAAAGCGTTCCATTAGGACTAAATTAAAATCACGTTAACCAGGATGAAAGGGAAGTCTGGGAAGATGAGGACACGGGCAGTGGAAAAAGCAAAGGATGAAGAGTGAAGCAGTGTGGGCTTGAGCCTCTGCTCTGACTCAGGGATATTCTCTGAACTCCAAACTACGTCAGTTTCAGGGGCTGAGTTACATGATTTTGACTTTCTGCTCTAGAAAGATGTTCTCTTATCAAATCTGGACTGGGAGGTCCAGATTGAAAACTGGATGGTCCTGATGAAAACCGCACAGGTGTTCTGTTTTGACTGATGGGAGTGCGCTATTGCCCTCTGTCCCTGCCCCCAGCTTTGTGCTCGGTTCACAGAGGGTGCTCAATAAACATTCATGATGGGTGAAGCGTGTCTCCCAAGGCTAGTGCTGGTCTTACACAGAGGCGATTTTTCAGTTCCCTTCATCATCAGATCAAGTCTAGGTTGCTGTGAGTTTTCGTCAAAGACCCTACACATCTTTCTCATCTCCATCTGTCTTCTCCCCTTATCAAGTCCCTCCTGAAAGTTCTTCTCCAGAAGGCATCTGAGATGAAACGGAAAGGAGGGAACGACCCCTTGCTTACTGCTTCACAAGCAAACATACTCCTTGCATATACATTGCAAATTATTTCAGCACAACTCTCCCTATTTATTGTTCATCTCGCTGTATAACATTGATTCCTCCATATGGCTTAGCCTTTGGTGTCATATGCATGCTTCACAGCACTGCTGCTGTGGGAGACTGGATGCTCACAGCAGAGGGAACGGATTCTGTTATTGCAGAAGAGTCTCTATGAAGCCAAATGGCCAAATCTTTCAACTACACAGAACTCCATTGGATGGGCCAATCTGATTTTCACCTCCATAGCGTAATTAAGCCGTTAGCCTTACAGCCTCACGGTGTGCATCTTGAGGGCCACGGCCACTCTCCTTCCTTTGTGTGATTTCCTGGAATGCCTCTCCTCACTCATCCTTCAAGTTCCCTCCCAAATGCTACCTTCTCCAAGAAGGCTCTCCCAATTCTCCATCCCCGCTCCCCAAAGTATGGTGTCTCCAATGCATGCTTGTCACAGAATTCATCACATCGCACATCTTACCTAAACTTTGCTTTTTGGCATCTCCAAGTTTTATTCTATCTAAGCACTTTTAGGAATACTTTTTCTTCTACTACACTTCAAGCTCTCTAGAACACACTTAGCATCTGATTTACTTCTGTATCTGCTATAATGGCTGGTAAAACCTTACATAAAGTAAGTACTCAGTCGATTTTGTTGAACAAATTGATAAATGACTCACGGACTTGTACTCTCGCAATCATCTATTTCCACAACCTGTGATCATAAGATTTCAATGACATTTACTACATTTAGTGCATTTAAAAAATGCAACTTTTGGAGCCTCTAACACTATTGGTCTAGAATTGCAGATGTCAAAAACTGCCCAACGAACCTATTTGTTGTAAGAAAAACCCTATATATCTACATATCACCTGTGTACATTTCTTCATATCACCCAATTGTCATGAAGATCAAACGAGACGGAAGAAGTAAAGACCCTTCGGAAAGGCACATATCCACGAAGCTGGCAGCACTCACATCATTTTAGTGGAGTGGGTGACTCTTAGGGCCTGTGATGTAAAGCCATGCCAGCCACCATGGGCGTCTGTGCAACCACGTTTGTTCATTCTACAGATATTTATCACCTTTATTGTTGGTGCTGAGGACACAGCTGTGAACATAACTAACAGAAACTGTTGGCCTCATATAGGTTACATTCTCATGAGGTAAGGGGTGATAAGCAAATGAACACGTACACGTATAGAATCTGTCTCTTATACACATCTAGATGTGTATAAGAGACAGCTCAGGATGAAAGCAAACTTCTGTTTAACAGCGAGCTGTTTTCTATTCTTTGTGCTTCCAGATACAACATTTTACCGACAAAAGGGACATCCTGAAAGATCTAACCTTGCAAAGACTCGCATACTAGGAAAAATGTATCCCATGAAAGGTCCTTAAAGCGTTCCATTAGGACTAAATTAAAATCACGTTAACCAGGATGAAAGGGAAGTCTGGGAAGATGAGGACACGGGCAGTGGAAAAAGCAAAGGATGAAGAGTGAAGCAGTGTGGGCTTGAGCCTCTGCTCTGACTCAGGGATATTCTCTGAACTCCAAACTACGTCAGTTTCAGGGGCTGAGTTACATGATTTTGACTTTCTGCTCTAGAAAGATGTTCTCTTATCAAATCTGGACTGGGAGGTCCAGATTGAAAACTGGATGGTCCTTATGAAAACCGCACAGGTGTTCTGTTTTGACTGATGGGAGTGCGCTATTGCCCTCTGTCCCTGCCCCCAGCTTTGTGCTCGGTTCACAGAGGGTGCTCAATAAACATTCATGATGGGTGAAGCGTGTCTCCCAAGGCTAGTGCTGGTCTTACACAGAGGCGATTTTTCAGTTCCCTTCATCATCAGATCAAGTCTAGGTTGCTGTGAGTTTTCGTCAAAGACCCTACACATCTTTCTCATCTCCATCTGTCTTCTCCCCTTATCAAGTCCCTCCTGAAAGTTCTTCTCCAGAAGGCATCTGAGATGAAACGGAAAGGAGGGAACGACCCCTTGCTTACTGCTTCACAAGCAAACGTACTCCTTGCATATACATTGCAAATTATTTCAGCACAACTCTCCCTATTTATTGTTCATCTCGCTGTATAACATTGATTCCTCCATATGGCTTAGCCTTTGGTGTCATATGCATGCTTCACAGCACTGCTGCTGTGGGAGACTGGATGCTCACAGCAGAGGGAACGGATTCTGTTATTGCAGAAGAGTCTCTATGAAGCCAAATGGCCAAATCTTTCAACTACACAGAACTCCATTGGATGGGCCAATCTGATTTTCACCTCCATAGCGTAATTAAGCCGTTAGCCTTACAGCCTCACGGTGTGCATCTTGAGGGCCACGGCCACTCTCCTTCCTTTGTGTGATTTCCTGGAATGCCTCTCCTCACTCATCCTTCAAGTTCCCTCCCAAATGCTACCTTCTCCAAGAAGGCTCTCCCAATTCTCCATCCCCGCTCCCCAAAGTATGGCGTCTCCAATGCATGCTTGTCACAGAATTCATCACATCGCACATCTTACCTAAACTTTGCTTTTTGGCATCTCCAAGTTTTATTCTATCTAAGCACTTTTAGGAATACTTTTTCTTCTACTACACTTCAAGCTCTCTAGAACACACTTAGCATCTGATTTACTTCTGTATCTGCTATAATGGCTGGTAAAACCTTACATAAAGTAAGTACTCAGTCGATTTTGTTGAACAAATTGATAAATGACTCACGGACTTGTACTCTCGCAATCATCTATTTCCACAACCTGTGATCATAAGATTTCAATGACATTTAGTACATTTAGTGCATTTAAAAAATGCAACTTTTGGAGCCTCTAACACTATTGGTCTAGAATTGCAGATGTCAAAAACTGCCCAACGAACCTATTTGTTGTAAGAAAAACCCTATATATCTACATATCACCTGTGTACATTTCTTCATATCACCCAATTGTCATGAAGATCAAACGGGACGGAAGAAGTAAAGACCCTTCGGAAAGGCACATATCCACGAAGCTGGCAGCACTCACATCATTTTAGTGGAGTGGGTGACTCTTAGGGCCTGTGATGTAAAGCCATGCCAGCCACCATGGGCGTCTGTGCAACCACGTTTGTTCATTCTACAGATATTTATCACCTTTATTGTTGGTGCTGAGGACACAGCTGTGAACACAACTAACAGAAACTGTTGGCCTCATATAGGTTACATTCTCATGAGGTAAGGGGTGATAAGCAAATGAACACGTACACGTATAGAATGGCAGATGGTGAGAGGTGATGTGGGGAAATGGAGCAGGGAAGGGTGGATGAATGGGGTGACGGGACGGCATCAGAGGGGGCTGAAGAGGTGCACAGGCCTTTGTGGAGAGCTGAGTCGAGGGCGTTCAGACAGAAGGAGCAGCGCCGGCCACCACCCCACAGTGGGGTGAGTTTGGAATGTTGGAGGAATAGCAAGGGGGTCACTGTGGAGGGCTGGTAAGGAAGGAAAGGAGGGGAGGGTGAAGGAGGTGAGCTCAGGGAGGAAGAAGGCGTGAGACTGCAGGGCCTATGGGACTTTGGAGCTCACTCTGGGCAAGTCATGGAAGCTTTGGAGGGTCGTGAGCAGGGTAGGAACATGATCCGACTTGGCTGTTCAGAGGGCTGTTTGAATGCTGTGTTAGGTCCAGGCCATGATAGGGGTTGAGGCAGAGACTCCTTCAGGAGGCTGTCGCCATCATCCAGGTCAGAGGCGAGGGCTGCCAGCACTGAGCCGAGTGTGTAGGTGGTAAGAGACAAATTCTTGATATGTTTGGAAGGTAAAGTTTGTAGGATTTTCTGATGGATTGTATGCAAAGAGTGATAAAAAGAAATAAGTCCAATAAGGCCTGAGAAGCTAGAAGGATGAGGCTAGCATTTACCCAGCTGAGAAAAACTTTGGGAAGACTGGGAGTTCTGCCATGGGTCTTGCTAAGTGCAAGATACTTATTAGCTATTCAGACAGGAGAGGAATGGAGTTGGCAGGTAGAGATGCAAGTCTGAGGTTTGGAGAAAGGGTCTGGGCTGGTGACACACAGCTGGTGGTTATTGGAAGATACAGAGATTATATTTAACACCAGGAGGCTGGACGTGATAACTAGGGAGTGAGTATGGACACAGGAGAGGTCTCAGGATCTACCCCTGGAGTGTCCCAATGTTAAGAGGGTGAGAAGATGAGACAGAGGTCAGCAAAGGATTCCAAGAAGAAGAAACAAGCACATGAAGGGCAGAGCTAAGAAAGAACAGTGTTCCGGAGCAGGGTGCCCTGTAATCCCAGCACTTTGGGAGGCCGAAGCGGGCGGATCACGAGGTCAGGAGATCGAGACCATCCTGGCGAACGATGTTGAAACCTTGTCTCTACTAAAAATACAAAAAAAAAAATTGCCGAGCGTGGTGGCAGGTGCCTGTAGTCCCAGCTACTAGGGAGGTTGAGGCAGGAGAATAGCGTGAACCTAGGAGGAGGAGCTTGCAGTGAGCCGAGATGGCGCCACTGCACTCCAACCTGGGCAACAGAGCGAGACTCCATCTCAAAAAAAAAAAAAAAAAAAAAGAACAGTGTCCCAAGGGCCAAGGGTAATAGTGGCTCAAAGACAAGGAGTGATCAGCTGTATCCAAAGCTGTCAACAGATCATGTAACACGGTCCTGGAGCACAGAGCACTGGGTGCAGTAACGGTGATCGCTGATGGTCTGGACAGGAGATGTTTTGGTGCAGCAGTGGGAAAGAAAGCCCCATCAGAGTGGATTCAAGAGAGAACAGGAGGACAAGAATCACAGACAACAGGTAGAGGCAACTCTTGAGGAGTTTTGTTGAAATACAGAAGGAGATAACCTAGGTTATGAGAAGTAGAAGAAGGAGGCATTTGTCTAGGTTTGTAGTCGGGGGAGATACTGCTGACATCTTTGTAGATGACACCAACCACACTGGCACAATGCACGGATCCACCATGGTCTGCATGGTTCCCTGTTTCAAAAGCTGCACAGACACTATTCCAGCAAGAAAGGGCAGAAGGCTGCATGAGCTGAGGAAGTCACCATTTTACTGGTGACCCACAGGAAACCAGACACAGTTGTTGCTCCTACGCATAAGCATGGAGCTACCTGCAGGGCACCCACAACAGCAAAACCATCTCAGTGTCATCATCTCTAATGGCGAAAATATTTTCCTGGACTGCACGGCAGGTAACATGAGGGCTTTGCATTTGAGGCCTTCATCGTCTTGAGAGAATTTCTAGGAGTGTTACTGCTTCCTGACCACTGCAAGACACATCTACCTTGCTTAAGTACAGATGGAGACAGGGCTCCGTCCTCGGGAAGTTTCCTCTGTAGTGGAACCCAAGTGACCCAATCTAATCTAATTCTTCCTTTTAATGCACTGTAGCATGAGAGGCTCTCAACCATATTCATCTCTAATTAAGCATCTCTGGACTAGAGCAATTATTGTAGCTACTGCTGTTGATAACAATCATCTCCTCGGTCTCTTTGTGGTAGGCTGCTATGTGTTCTCAATCGTTCACCCATGCTTCTCTGAAGGTTCAGCACACTTCTTGGCCCCGTTATCTCTGAGGGTGGCCATGGGACTTGCTTTGGCCAGTGGAATGTGAACAGCTAGGACAGAAGCCACATTTAAGCATAAGCCTTAAGTTGCTGGTGCGGTTGGCTCTAGGCCCCATTTTGTGAGCATCTGCTCTCAGCCATGACAACTACAAGGCCTAACACCGAAGGTGAGGGCTCCTTTGACCTGGGCTCTGGAATTGAAGGGCACGCAGAATGAGGTCAAGCCCAGAGTCCAGCTGCGGGCAGTAGAGCTGCAGCTGACCACCATCCTCAGGTGCCAGGAGCCAGGTGTAAAAGTTGCTGGTTGTAAGCCGTGGAGAGTTTGGGACTGTTTATTCCTACAGCAAAAGTTGACTGATATACTCTTTTATTAGACTGTCAAATTTATCTAGTGAAGGAACCATGCTTGTTCTTTATGATATGCCCTAATATCCCTAATAAGAATTGTAGGCCCCTAATAAGTACATAGATAACAGGCCAAGGGTCACTGTGTCCATTTTGCTTGGTTGGCTGGCATTTGGAATTAACTCCTAGTTCCTATCACTGACACACTGGCAGTACCATTATCAGCTCCTTAAAGTCATGTTCAAAGTCACTGTCATCTTCCCTTCCTACTTCCTGATTTGGGCTATTGAGTTATGGTTGATTGACAAGGAAAACCCAAATAATTTAGGCTTCAAAAAGAAGTGAGTCCTGGCCATGATATATGCAGTTTCTATTCCTAAGTACTCCCAAACAGTCAAGGCTGAGTAGAGAAAGTCGGCTTTAATTGTGCTTGTGTGCTCAGCTCTGTGTGCCTTTTGAGCTTAAGACAGGCCACAAGCTTTGCCCAGGGAGTCCCACTGCAAAGAAAACAAACCCTTGCTTTTGCTTATTTAGTAGGTTCCCTTTGCTTATTTAGAGACTGAACTAGGTATTGTGTGGGAATCAGAGGCAATAGAAGGCACAGTTCTTGGTTTCAAGGGGCTTATGGTGTAGTTTAAGAGACAGGATATATGTGTAAAACTCCAAGACAATCGGCCAGGCACAGTGGCTCACGCCTGTAATTCCAGCACTTTGGGAGGCTGAGGCAGGCGGATCATGAGATCAGGAGATCGAAACCATCCTAGCTAACATGGTGAAATCCCGTCTCTACTAAAAATACAAAAAAAAAAAAAAAAAAAAATTAGCTGAGCATGGTGGCATGCACCTGTAGTACCAGGTACTCGGGAGGCTGAGGCAGGAGAATCGCTTGAACCTGGGAGGTGGAGGTTACAGTGAGCCGAGATCGTGCCACTGCACTCCAGCCTGGGCGACAGAACGTGACTCCATCTTAAAAAAAAAAAAAATTCCAAGACAATCAAGAGATATATACCACTTAATTCTTTAAAAGAGGCAGTGCAGTGTGGTAGGAAAAAGAGCTGGTCTAGAAATCAGGAGACCTGATTCTAGTTTTGGCTCTACTGCTAGTTAATTAAAGTCACAGGAAGATCTTTTCACTGTTCTGTGCATGAATAACTGGTTAATATAAAGCCCCTCACATTTCCACGGTTTCATGACTCCATGAGATACCAACCAGCAGCACACTGGGAACCAAGTGCTCAGTGCATGGCATGGGTAGGAGAGGCTGTGCATCTGGAGGTCATCTGTCTTCCTGTCCCTCACCCCATCTCCAAGCTCATCTGGTCCTAGCCTAGTCTGAGAGGTCTCCTATGTCTTGAGTTATGGACCGAATCTACTGGAACTGAACTGAAAGTAAAATTTAAACAAATGAGTCCAGAATTGTTCTCAGACACCACAAACTGAAGAGGAAAGAGTAGGAGGAGTTCTCCTAAAGTGGACTGAGCCCCCAGGAGCACCTTGGGCTGGGGTTTGCTGGCACCTCCCCAGGGCGCCTGAAGCCACTGTGTTCAGTACCTGGGGTGCATCCATAATGGGCCAGGCTTCTGCAGGAGTGGCAGAAGAGGTGTCGTCCAAGTGACTGACATCCGGATAGACAATGCCTCTCCAAACCCTTCCCCTGATTCAGAGAGCTGAATACCCTCCTCTCTTTGGGTAAAATCACTTCTCACAATGACAGGTGTGGTGTCCCCAGTGGGGCTCCTGAGGCCTGGACTGCCCTATTTGACAGGACGGGAGGAGAGGGCTGGGAGAAAGGTCAAAACGGAACTTTCAGAACATCCACTGATGCTTTCCTGATTGTTCTTCGGAAAAATACAGAAAGTAGAGATAATCTCATTGGCTGAAGTGCTCTGGAGCCTCGGGGATTAGCCACCTGGCTCTTCTGCTGCAAACTGTATTTAAATCCCCATCCCAGGGCCTCCGGGGTGGCTCAGATGGCCATGGGATTACTTCCTTCGTGTAGTATTCATGTGGCTGAGTGACTGCTGTGAACCGTCTCCAGGAGTTTCCAGGAGCTGGGACCACAGTGTGTTTTAAGGTACTTACATCAGAGTTAGGTTCTTCAGCTCAAAGGAACTCATTTTAAAACAAAAACAAAAACAAAAACCCCTCCCTTTATATGAAAGCAGGTCCCTTTGCAGAGTGTTCTTGGCAATTCAGCAAGGGACAGCAGAAGGTGGCGAGGAGATAACACTGTACACAAGAACAGGCTTCACTTACTTGGGACTCCGGACACCAGCCGCAGGGGCCGCAGCACGCGGAAGGCCCTCAGCGCTTTCACGTCAAATCCGGCCCCTTTCCCTCCGAGAGCGTTCGCCCCGTCTGCTTTGGTTGCTTGTTCTAAAATTGCACTAAAAAGCCTAGAAGAGAGGAAAGAGAGAAGGACTCTGTCAGGACTGGGTTTTTGTTTGTTTTTTTTTTGTTTTGTTTTGTTTTGTTTTTGAAACGGAGTCCGCTCTGTCGCCCAGGCTGGAGTGCAGTGGCCAGATCTCAGCTCACTGCAAGCTCCGCCTCCCGGGTTCCCGCCATTCTCCTGCCTCAGCCTCCCGAGTAGCTGGGACTACAGGCGCCCGCCACCTCGCCCGGCTAGTTTTTTGTATTTTTTAGTAGAGATGGGGTTTCACCGTGTTCTCCAGGATGGTCTCGATCTCCTGACCTCGTGATCCGCCCGCCTCGGCCTCCCAAAGTGCTGGGATTACAGGCTTGAGCCACCGCGCCCCGCCGAGGACTGGGTTGGGCAAAATTGCGCAGGGGTCTCCAGCCCAGGAGTGGGTGCTGTGGGCGTGCGTGGAGTCTGTGGGTGGTTGTAAGCTGACATCAGTGTGGGTGGTGGCCATGCCCAGGGTGCCACCATGGCCCAGGGAGGCCTGAGCGAGCTGAGGGGCAGGCCCTCTGCCATCATAAAGGCATGAGCTGGACAGGCGCTGGGCAAAAGTGGGAAGCAGGTGACGTCTGTCGTCAGTCCTCATCTCCTTGAGGAGCCCTCCGCCCTCTCCATGGTATCCCAGCACCCCTCCCAGGAGTGCCAGCAACCACGTGCTCTATTTCCCCACCTCCTTCCTTCTAGAGACCCCCTCTCTTTGACTTGTTCCTGGCCCATGGAAATCTGCTTTGTGCTGGCCTCGGTGGCTGCTCAGGAGGCGGGCGCTGCACAAATGAATGAATGGTTCAGTGGTTAAACAAGAAGGTCTCAAGTGGGGCAAAACCACACGTGCATGTAACTGAGATGCAGGGCTTTCGGCCCTGCCACTGTAGGTCTGAGCTGGCATATTCACTCCTCCAATAAACAAGAACACCTGGGACGTGTCGGGCACTGTTCTAGATACTGGGGCTACAGTAAAACGGACAAAGTCCTTCCCCTCATGGAACTTACATTCTAGCAGGGAGACAGACAATAAACTGCGCAATCAGTAAACAGACACTGCAGCTTAGAGTGCTGAGTGCTGAGCAGGAGGGGCAGCGAGGGGCTCTGCAGAGAGAGGGTGAGGGCCGCCTCCCTTCCCACCTGAGAGGTCTGCACAAAGAACTCCCTGCAGGTGACACTTGAGCAGAGGCCTATGGGAAGTGAGGGTGGCACCCACTTCACTATCTGGAGACTGTTCCAGGCAGAGGAAGCAGGTGAGCCAGGGGCCCAAGGGAGGAGCAGGGTGTTTTAGAGGAACAGCAGCGACCAGTGTGGCTGGAGCAGGGCAGGGAAAGCGGAGAACTGTGGGAGAGGAAGTCAGAGAGGAAATAGGGAATCCCACCAGGTGCTGGTATCCTCTCTGAGACAGAAGCCACTGGGGGAGTTTGAGCAGGAGAGTGACATGACCTAACTACAGGTCTAAAAGAATCATTCTGCTGTTGTGGGAGACTCTCCTGTTGGGGGTGAGGCCAGAGACCAGCTGCTGCAGTCACCCAGGCACGAGACGCTGGTGGCTCAGAACGAGCGGTGGTGTTGGAGGTAGTGAGAAAAAGTTGGATACCAGATTTACCTTAAGATAAAGCTGGTGGGACTGGCTGATGGACTAGATGTGAGGTGTGAGAAAGAGAGGGGAATCAGAGAAGATTCCAACAGTTTGGGCGTGAGCAACAGGAATGATGAGATATGGTTGAATGGACATCATGGGTTCTGCCAAGAACTTCTTGAAGCTTTAGTTGTTGCTTGGACATCGAATGCATGTCTTGAGTTGGTTCTACTGTGTCTGGAGGTCAGTGGGGAGGTCCAAGCTGGAGAAAAAAGCGCAGTAGTTGCATAGTTCATATTTAAAGTCAAATCATATGTGACTACCTAGGAGGCCAGCGCAGAAGGTGAGGATGTGAAAGGACCCAACCCTGCAGTGCTCCCACACTGAGGGGTCAAGAGAGGAGAAAGCAACAAGAGAGACTGACGAGGGATGGCTTGCAGAGCAGGGACATGGAGAGAACAGCGCCCCACGAAGCGAGTGGTCAGTGAACAGGCGGTGCTGTCACATGCTTCAGAGACACGGCTGGACACTGACCACCGGGTTTACCAACATCAAGACCATCCAGACCTTGAAGGCATCTGTGTTGGTGGAGCGACGTGGACAAACACCTAGCAGACATAGGTTCAAGACAGCATGGGAGGTGTGGGACACCGTGAGGATAGACAGCCCTAGCCAACAGAAACATGAGGCAAGCCAGAGGTGTGAGCTGCATGTGTAATTTACCTTTGCTAGGAGCCACATTAAAAAAGTAAAAACAGGCGAAATTAACAGTGATCATAGATTTTATTTCACCCAACATAGCCAAAATATTACCATCTCAACATGTAATAAATATAAAAAATTATTCGGGAGACATTTGTCATTCCTTGTTTTGTAACTAAATCTTTGAAATATGCTGTCTATTTTATACTTATGGTTATTATTATTGCAATTCAGATTAGCCACATTCCAAGTGCTGAATGGCCACATGTGGCTACCGCAGAGACAAGTCTTTTCAGAAATTTTGCTCTAAATGAGTAGAGAAAAAAAGGGGGTTATAGAAGTGGAAGTGGAGTCAAGAGGGTTTTGTTTCTGAATGGGAGATATGACAGCATTTTTCTATGTGATGGGAATCATCTAACAGAGGCAGAAAATGTGATGAGATAGAAGTGAGAGAGAACCGCTGCTGGTAGGACGGAGCTCCTTCATTGGCAAGAAGGGGATGGGTGCACACGAAGGGTGCCCACCTGTGCAGGGGCAGGGCTGTGTGCCATGGTTCAGTAAGGCGGCACATTGTCAGCACAGACGCGTGGCTGTGGGAATATATGAAAGTCCCCTTCTGACTGCATCTTTCTCAGGGAACTGGGGAACGAGGCCATCAGCTGAAAATGTGAAAGAGGAAGGAGATGGGAAGTGTGAAGAGAGAGGCAAGGGTGCTGAAAGAATTCTCTCAGAAAGCAGAAGGGTGAATGGGGTGGGGATAAAGCAGGAGGGCCCTCAGGTGTCACCAAGGGCCTCCTCGAGGTCGGAGGTCATGAGTGTAAAGTGAGACTCTGCTCAACTTTGCAGATTTCTTGACCCTTTCCAGGTACCAAGCAGATCTCTGGTCGGACTTGATTAGGGTTGGTATTTTTCCAGGTGTGCAAGATAAACAGACAGAAGACTAAGAATGTTGAGCATAAATGCAAGCCTTGAGTGAGTGCAGCAGTGGCACATGGCATCTGTGCTGGCTGGAAGGAGGGTGGACATGGTGGCAGGGATGAAGAGTGCGGTGGGACGAAGGGATCGTGGGAGTCAGGGTGAGAGAGGGAGGGGACGGGAAAGACGGTGGTGCTGGTTAGACAGTAGGATGTTAGATCTGGGATGATGAGGGAGGTGTTATCAGTGGTGACAGGGATATTGGCTATAACCAGGGGAGTGAGCCTACTGAGACAGGCTCCCCAGAAGGCAGATATCCAGGAACCAAGAAGCTACTGCAGGGAAGGCAGAGAAGAAGTGAGTGTTGGAGTGAAGCAGAGTGAGCCAAGAGCCCATGTCCTAAAGGCACAAGGAGGGGTGACTCAAAGGTCTGCAGAAGGTTGCAGTAAACAGAAGTAAGGCATAGAGGATCTGATGACACAAATGTCAAAAGGGACGGGGGGTGCAGTGGAGCAGAAATCAGGAGCTGGCAGGGCCCCCTTAGACCTGGCAACCTGGTGCAGTGGAAGGAGGCTTCTGGGAGAGGAAGTGGCCGCCTGCTGAGAGACAGCAGAGAAAGCTGTACCCTCC
The DNA here is from genome assembly GCF_000951045.1 of Mandrillus leucophaeus. NCBI lineage: Eukaryota > Metazoa > Chordata > Mammalia > Primates > Cercopithecidae > Mandrillus > Mandrillus leucophaeus. The sequence goes on along the minus strand of NW_012108585.1, from coordinate 2,800,887 downwards.
TGGGAGAATCTGGAAGTGACCAGAAAGGAAACTGAGAACTGGGCCACCTGTTTTGCAAAGTTTTGTTGGAATTCAGTGACACCCACTCATGGAGATACCGCTCTTGTCCTGCTGCTGGGCAGGGTGGAGTAGCTGGAACAGAGACTTGGCTTGCAAAGATGAAAACCAGCATCTGGCTCTTACAGAAAAGTTGACTGACCCCGAACAGGCGAGAGACTATGGGGATGGGAGGGCACAGTGGGAAGGTTTCCGCCGCGGGGGAGTGAGAAAGGAGGGGTTAGATCAGAGGATGCACAGAGCCACATGGGAACAGGAGTCCGGGCGATGAGGGACGACTCAAGAATTTTGGGCTTTTCATGGCAACCGAGAAAAATAGGGGAAAGGGCGTGCAGGGCGATTTCTGTGCTTTATACCCAGAGAGGATGCAATGGATTCATTGGCAGCAGAGTGCACTACACGCTGGGTCGTGTTTCTTCAGTAGTGGGGCCTGGGATCAAGGAGGGCACCCAGGTATTAGGAGTGGGTCTCCATATCGGGTCTGAACTATGAGCCAGGGCAACTTTCACTCAGGAGCAACAGGCTTGAGCTCTTAAGTGACTTATGCCCCAGGTAACTGGATCTAGAAATGGGAAACTGCAGCTGGGGGATTAGTCAGATGCATTAGCAGAAGTTCAGGGCCAGGCAGGGCTGAGCCATGAGGGGATCGGCCTAGAAACGCTCCATGGAGGCCCCCAGGCACTGACTGGCTGAGTGACTGGGGTACTGGCTCCTCCGGTCCAGAGGATGTCCCTTCTATCTGGTCTGTGTATTGGACCTCTGAACGAGACTCTCAACAGCGGGCTCTGCAGCCGAACGAAGTTTGAGAACCCTGTCCAGGCCGTATCTGCAGTGTCTCTCAGCCTGGCGATTGGACAGCTTCCTATGTTAGCTGGTGAGGCCTTGAATCCCAGGCAGAAGTTGCCAGGATCGGGCAGTGGGCTTCTTTCTCTACAAGGGAGATGTTCTTTCCACTGAAGCCCAGATCACTGAGACCGGAGGAGACGAAGACCCGTCTGCAAATTTGTCAAACAACATCCCAAATGCAAACCCGATTTTGTTCCCAGTATTTCCTGCAAGAAAGCAATATGCTTATCGGAGTGAAAGATGTTCACAAAATAGGATTCAGCGAAGGGAGTGGAGATTAGACAACTTGCCCTTAACTCCTGCCTCAAGTTGAGACTCTTTATTACGTATCTGCTTTTAATTTTGAAAGGGTAGAAAACTCAAACATGGATGGAGGAGTGGCTGGTGTATTTCTTCTCAATGAGACGTTCCGAAGGCAAAACCACGGCTTGGTGCCCACTGGTCCCTAAGGGCTGGGCTCTGACGTGGACGCCTGGCTGAAGGATCGCTCTGGGAGGTGTGTTTGGCAAATCTGTAGCCAGGCAGTGGGGCTGTTAGAAGAAAAGGATTGTGAGGCTGTAGAATGATCGTGAGGCCCAGATAATGGGAAAGGCAGGGCCACCGCCCTGCTAGGGAGGCAACAAAGCCTCACTGGCCGGCATGGAACCTCCTGAGCAGGAGATCCACGGAGGACTCCACGGTCCCTGGGTAGGGGGAGGTGAATCTGAGGCCACCACAGTCCCTCCGTGTTTATTCAGCAGTCCCACCACCAAGAGGCCTCTGCTTTAGGAAGGAAAGAAATGCCCCGTGTCATGTGCCACCAGAAGAGCAATGCAGAGACGAGGCTCTCAGCCTGGCACTCAGGCAGTAGGCAGGCAGGCCCACCTTTCTCCAGGGCAAGTTAGGCTCCCCCAGCTGTGTGGGAGGCCAGGAGAAACCTTTCCCTACAGCTACAGAGCAGGGGCCAAGGAGAGCAGATATTTTCCAAGAGACCCAGGGAAGCAAAGGGCTACCCAATATTACTACTTAACATTGCAAAGGAAGCAGAAAAAGGAGGCGAGCTGAAGAGAGGTGGTAAGCTGCACCCTCCAGCGATGGCGGATCGTTACAAGGATGGGCTGAGTTAGACAGGACGAAGAGTCCTTAGGAGAAGAGAGACTAGGTTCCAAATACGTCCCAGTGCAAGTGCAACCACAAGCTGGGCCACTGCTGGTGTCATAACCTCTGTGGCTTAGAAACAGGAGCACACGGCCGGGCACGGTGGCTCAAGCCTGTAATCCCAGCACTTTAGGAGGCTGAGGTGGGCGGATCACGAGGTCAGGAGATGGAGACCATCCTGGCTAACACGGTGAAACCCCATCTCTACTAAAAAATACAAAAAACTAGCCAGGCGAGGTGGCGGGTGCCTGTAGTCCCAGCTACTCGGGAGGCTGAGGCAGGAGAATGGCGTGAACCCGGGAGGCGGAGCTTGCAGTAAGCTGAGATCCCGCCACTGTACTCCAGCCTGGGCGACAGAGCGAGACTCTGTCTCAAAAAGAAAAAAAAAAAAAAGAAACAGGAGCACACAACTGGATGCCTCCCTCTCTTCATCAGCCTCATGGCCTAGACCCCAGGGAGATGTGACTGGAATCTGGGCTGACCTCACAGAAAAGCCTGGCCCCCTGTGGTTGTGGGGAGGAGTCTAAGGGATGAAGCCAGGTCCAGACAGGCTGCAGGTGAGGCATGAAGCACGGGCCAGAGATGCACCACTGTACTGCCTCCCTGTCAACCCAGGCAGGGCCCCTCCCTCCCAGGGCTCCTGTTTGGTGCCTACTCACCCTGCATTTCTTGTCTCTGCTTCTCCGACTCATGATTTAATTAAGATCACATATGGGGCAAAGCACATATAATCAACTCCAACTCACTCCAGAATTCCAAAATTTTGCCTAAACAAAATTCGTCCCTGCAAGTCACCCTCATCCCTCCACTGGTCCCAGAAGCAGCTGCTCTCATTCCCAAGGCTCTTTCTATGCATGTGCAAAAGGCTCCCAGGAGACTGAGGCCTTGAGAAAGATGCCGAATTCTGAAAAGGATTTAGGGGCATTTGGAACAACCCACCTTAAGGACTTTTGCTATGGTTTACTGAGTTATTCAAGGCATGCGTTTAGCCGCTCTTTGTTTATTCTGGCATGAGCAGAAGCCGTAAAATCTCTCCTATAGCTGCATGCACACCCCGAGTGCTGTGAGCCAGAGCTAGACCTGGCTAATGACACTAATAACCTTAGTGCCCCTTGTATCACCCAAATATTTGTGAGGTTCATATGGCCAAAGTGCATCATTCATTGGCCAGGCAAAATAACGCAACAACAACAACAAAAAACCCTAACGTGGTTCCAAGCAACCTCGTGAGCCATCCAGATGGCCAGAGACGAGGAACTAACTCGCAAATGATCTTGACGTCCTCCTGCGTTATTTCCTGCAGTAAAGACCCGGCACTCTCACAAGATGGTGAACGGCGGGTGCTCTGGAGACATCCACAATGGCTGTGTCTCCTCCGGGATGGCACAAAAGGATCCTCCAAAAATAGGCCTCTGGGATAAAGAGTTCCTGACATTCTGGCCTTGACTCTGCAGACTGCCAGGACTTCAAGGGAGGGAGAGTCCAAGGTGACGGCCACTTGAGCACTCACTGGGCTCAGAGTAACAAGGGACTAGCCCAAAGGAGCCGGCTTCTTCTCAAGGTAAAATCTGCTGCAATGGGCTCCCTCCTATTACAAGACGGATGTGTCGATGGAACTTCATCACCTGCGTTTTAATAACCTACACTTCACCAGTGTATGTAGGCCTGTTAGGTACAAATTGTTTATGGAGAATCTTTTTGTGGGGTTACTAACTTATTTATAAGGAGATCACGTCTACATTTTATTTCAGATTCTTTGCATTGCTGTTTTGAAAGCCTAGACGGACTCTTATGCTACCGTGGAGCAGGGTGTCTGGGGGGAAGCTGCATTTGATTGGGGTTTGGTTACCTGTCATCTTTGTCTTTCATAGTTCCCTGTTTCCTTCTCATCTACCTGTCTTGAGCAGTCTGGTTCCCTGGGGCCACAGAACCAGGCCCCCTGCAGAGTGAGAATGGGGATGTGGCCTCTGTACGAGGCCAGAGCACAGGCACAGCCCACATGCGCCCCACCCTCACCCCACACCTGCAGACTGCATGCTCATGGACGAGCTGTCCCAAATGTGCTCAGTGATACAGCAGGGAAACTGGCAGAGGAACTGCGGGACCAGATGTGGTCTGAGATGACACGAAGTCCTTAAGCAAGAGGATATCCTTAGCGGCACCGAGCAGCATGGGTTCCATTAGGAGCACTCAGGTCCAACCGTGTGTGTGCATGCCTGAGTGGGAGTGGCAGGGTGTGTGTGAGCACGCCTGTGTGGGAGTGGCAGACAGGGGTGTGTGTGCGTGCCTGTGTGGGAGTGGTAGAGAGGGGTGTGGGAGTGGTAGAGAGGGGTGTGGGAGTGGTAGAGAGGGGTGTGGGAGTGGTAGAGAGGGGTGTGTGCCTGTGTGGGAGTGGTAGACAGGGGTGTTCTTGGGAACATCCTGTCCCTCTGGGGAAGTCTGAATTCAAAGTGATTTTCATGGATCCTTTCTTTTGCCTGAAGGCCAGCACAGTTAGGACCAAATTGAAAAGAGATACTACAGAAGGAAGAAGAGGGATGTACTGGTGAGACAGCCAAATGGCAAGCGGTCCCCAGAGAAACTCCAGCCAGCCTGCACACTGGGAGGAGTGCACACTGGGGTGGAACCACAGACATTCACGCCACCGTTTGCAGCAGGGAGACCTGACCCCTCCTTTTCCTGGGTAAAACCTTGGATTCAGCCTGTGAGGCGGGAAGCCCATGGGCAGGAAGTGCACACTCTCACTTTGCTGAGCGTCTCTCTTTCCCTTTCTGTTCCTTTAGCAAAATAAATCTCATTTTTCTCACTCGCTAAATCATCTGCGAGCCTAAATTTTTGTGGCTGTATGACAAGGACCCTGTCTCCAGCTAACCTAAGGAAAAGTCCCGCAACACTGGTAAGAGAAAGGGAAAGAGACAGGCAGTGATACTTACCCCACGACCACAATGATAAAATCGAGCAGATTCCAGCCGTTGCGGAGGTAGGCATTGGGGTGAAAGAGGAGTCCATAGGCGATGACTTTTAAAAATGCTTCCACCGTAAAAATTATGAGAAAGAGATATTCCACTCGTTCCTAGGAAACAAAAATAGAAAAGAGAGAAAGATAAGTCATTAGTTTGGGGATTTGGAAAGTTTGGAACCAGCAGATCTCACAAGTAGATGGAAGACAATGCTGCCCCCACTGTAGTGGGACCAAGTGGGGACAGTCAGGCCAAATTAGCAACTCCACAGCTCCTACCATGACAGCACCAAGCTACTGGGGATTACGGGATTTTCTTTTTTTTTTTTTCATCAAAGTTCCCCCATTAAAACGTAAATATTAGACTAGTGGAAAAAATTCCTATTTTTTTGAAACATTTTATTGAGTTAATCAGTTGACATTTTATTGTGCCCTCCCAGAAGAGAAGTCACAATGTCTGCATCTAAAGGGAAACAATGTCAGGGCAAAAAGAGAAGGGGATAAAGCAGAGCTCCTGGAAAATCGTGCTACAATTCTGCAGGCACGAGCCCTGAAGACAGCAGACTCGGTCTTGGGGAGGGTACTAGCTGAGTTCCTCCAAATGACGGAGTGAAAATGCAGCCACAAAGAAATGGAGACGGTGAAGATCCCTTAAGAGCAGCCCGGGCCGGGCGCGGTGGCTCAAGCCTGTAATCCCAGCATTTTGGGAGGCCGAGACGGGCGGATCACGAGGTCAGGAGATCGGGACCATCCTGGCTAACACAGTGAAACCCCGTCTCTACTAAAAAATACAAAAAACTAGCCAGGCGAGGTGGCGGCGCCTGTGGTCCCAGCTACTCGGGAGGCTGAGGCAGGAGAATGGTGTGAACCCGGGAGGCGGAGCTTGCAGTGACTGAGATCCGGCCACTGCACTCCAGCCTGGGCGACAGAGCGAGACTCTGTCTCAAAAAAACAAAAACAAAAACAAGAGCAGCCCGGACAGAGGCCACCTGCTCACGTACACCGATCCAGAAATGTGAAATCTCTTTCTTAAGAAAATAAAACCTTCTGTCCAAAGACATCAAACATTTCAGCAGAGAAAATCAGCGTTTTGAGGATGGAGGCAGGCACTGGGTGGGGGTGGAGAATGGAAGGAGCCCCTCTCTTCCCTTGAGGGGTAGGAGACAGTCTTCTTCCTCCCCTGACACCTTGAAGAAGGGCTTTGCATTTAAGGATGCAGCTCCCACCCCTGGGAGCCCAGAGCGAACAGGACAAACTTGTTGGCTCAATTAGAGCGAGCCGACTCTGTGCTGATTCATGCTCTTCCCTCGCCACTAATTGCTTTCTCCCACACCCCCATCCCAAGTGCAGAGCCTTAATGGCCCCCACCAGGCAAAGGCTGCCTGGATGCCTTCATGCTCCACTGCTTGCCTCTGCAGAAGCCTCAGCCATCCTTCACTGGAGCCATGAAACACCCATCCATATTGCATTTGGGCACAGGCCCTCCAGAGTGGGGCAGGCCTGTCCGTAGCCCCAAGTGGGCACTGGGCTCAGAACCCCTGGACCCATTTTCCCCTCCTCTGCTAGTCAGAGGGAGCTCTGGTGTATGCATGTGGGAGCAGTGGGGAGGGGGTGCTCCAGGCTCACCCACATTCTGAAGGGGGAGTGTTACCCACAAAGGCCCACTTCCTCCTGCCTGGCCAGCTGGGCAGGGTCCTCCAAGGCAGGGCCATCGGGAGCTGGATGGAAAGCTCTGTAGGGAGCCTTCGGGTACCTGGGCTCCCATTCACTCCATCACAATCCCCTGGGCATGCAGGGAGTGCCAGCTTCACTGTGAAGCAGTTTGAGGATGCAAATTAAAAACTGTAGAATTCTGGGCCCTGTCCAGATCTACTGAAACAGATCTCCTGGCTGTGAAGCCTGGAAATATGCACTGTAGACAATTTCCAGGTGTTTCTGAGGTACCCGGAAGAACCACCAGCTCACATGCTGATGAAAGCCCAGATCACGCAGAGGCAGTGGGAAGAGAGTGCGGGGGTCAGACTTAATCAGCATCTCAGAGGCAGATTCGTCCTTCCCTTCCTGCCCATTTTTGTGCCATAAAATGCATTTAGGGAGGCGGCTCCCTTGGGGTTGTGACCCAGGAACAAATCAGTGTGTGGGAAGCTCCAATCTTTTCAAGTCAGGTGGTGTTGGGTTAAAATGTACATCAGGGCCATGTTGAAGGAGAAAACATGGGACAACCCAGCACAGGGGAACCTGAGGATGTCTGTGGGAATAGGAATAGAGGAGCTGTCACACAGCCACTCAGCCCATCTCCTCATCCCCAACCCGTGATGGTTCAGAGCTTTCATGTCTGCCACTAGATGACAGGGTCACTGCTTTCCGTATTCCCAGAAAGTTGAAGCTGAGATGAGAAAGAAGGAAAAGGAAAGGGAAACAAACGGAAGTTGGGTATCCATTAGGTGTCAGGTGCTTTCATATGTGCTTGTTGTTTTCACTCTTTTATTCCATCCATCCACCCACCCACCCATTCATCCATCCATTCATCCATCTTTCCACGCACTCACCCATCCATTCATCCATTCACCCACCCACCCACTCACTACTCATCCATTCATCCATCTATTCATCCACCTGTCCATCCACCCATCAATCCATCCATCCACCCACTCACCCTTCCATTCATCTTTCCATCCACTCACCCACCCATTCATCCATCCACCTACCCACCAACTCACCACCTATCCAGCCAGCCACCCACCCATTCATCCATCCATCCATTCACCCACCTATGCACTGACCCACTCATCCATTCATTCACCCATTCACCCACCTGTGTGTTCATTCATCCATTCATCCATCCATCCATCCATCCATCCATCCATCCATCCATCCATCCATCCAACCACTGATGCACCCATCCATCTGTCAGTCCACCCATCCACCCACCCACCCATTCTTCTATCCATCCAACCACCCACTCATCCATCCACCCACCCACCCACACATACATACATATATACACCCACCTACTATCCATACACCCATCTGTACATCCACCCACCCATCCATCCATCCATCCACCCACCCACGGAAGCACCCATCCATCAGTCCACCCATCCACCCACCGACCCACCCATTCTTCTATCCATCCAACCGCCCACTCATCCAACCACCCACTCATCCATCCACCCACTCACCCACACGTACATACATATATACACCCACCTACCATCCATACACCCATCTGTCCATCCATCCGTCCATCCATCCACCCACCTATCCATTTATCCAACTATCCATCTATCCACCCACCTACCCATTCATCCGTCCATCTACCCACCCACATATATCCATCCATCCATCCATCCATCTATACATTTATTCAACTATCCATCTATCCACCCACCTACCCATCCATTCATCCATCCATCCATCCATCCATCCATCCATCCATCCATCCATCCATCCATCCATCTATCCATTCATCCATCCATCCATCCATCCATCCATCCATCCATCCATCCATCCATCCATCCATTTATCCATCCACCTACCTATACATTTATCCATCCATCTATCCATCTACCCATTCATCCATTCACCCACTCACTCATTCATCTATCCTATCATCCATCTACTCATCCACTCACTCACCATCCACCCACTCACTCACCCGTCCATCCACCCATCTGTCCCCTCAGTCATTCATGATCAGTGTGGCACAACTAGTTGCACTGTCAAAAAGTGACCCTGTATCTCCCTCTGGGTTGTCTAGATAATGAGCTCTCCAGAAGAGGTAGCACTCAAGCACAGAGTCCCTCCTCCCCCTGTCAGAGAGGGCAGCAATATCCTGAAGGCTCTGAGGGCCCTATGTGCTGGGAAACTGGCATTCCCAGACAACTCCTGTAAACAGCTGGCACCCCTAGTCCAGACCACCTGGCACTAAGCAGTCTGCTTATTCCCTCATTGACAGGCTGCTTTCTCTTACTTAATTGCCCTATAAAAAGAGAGAGCCATGGTTTGGGGGGTGTGGCGAGGGTCCTCCACTGGGGTACAGGCTTACTGCAGGACCAGCAGCATCCTGGACCTGGCATATCTCTTTTTGAGATGGAAGGGTTGGGGGATGTGACTTCTCTTGTTGACCTTTGGCCTTGGCAAATTTTCCCAATAAAGCCTATTCCTTGATCCATGCCATGTAATATTTTTCCTGCATCCTAGCATAGAACATGGGGAGACCCAGAGGGACCTGCTGGAGACTTGAGAAAAAAAGTCTCAGAAACAAACCTCAAGGATGTACTGGTACAATGCAGGGCAAATGGACAGACGATTCCAATACAATTAGTACATGGCATTCGGGAGGCAAGCACAGCTGGCTATGGATGGACTTCCCAAAGAAAGAATCTTCAAGCTGAATCTCTGAGGATGAAGAGTTGTCCAGGTGAAGAAGCTTAGGGGCTGGGGGTAGCGGGTAGGGAATGTAGAGGGGGTCAGGCATTACAGGTGGAGAGTGAACTACGAAGATGGGAAGTATGGACACAGCTCTGCGATGCAAACATTTGATTTGGCTGGAGTGAGGGTGTTGAAGTAGCAGGGCTGGAGGGCCCAGCAGGAGCAAGATGACCAGGAACTTTGTGGCTATGCCTGGATGCTTGGATTCCATTCTGAGGAGAATGGGAATGACCTGGGGAGATATGCCCTGCAATCTGGCACTGGCTGGAGAATGAGTGATGGGGTTAAGGGTAGGGGAGAGCGACCCATGCGGAGATCATGGAGGCTGGAGCCATGGTAGAGGCAGTGGGATTGGGGAGACGTAGGTGGATTTGAGAGGAGAAAGCATGTGCTTTGTTTTCTGGTTGCACGTAGGGGTTGAGGGAAGAGGCAGTGCAGAGATGTGCAATGCCCCCTCCCTGAGGTTTCTAATTTGGGTGACTGTGTGGATGGTGATGCCTCTCACTGCAGCAGGGGACTTCAAGAAGAGGAAGAGGGGTTTTGGGGGAAGGTAGAGACATCAGTTACGAACGTGCTGAATTGGAGATACTGGTGATCAGACCCACAGAGGTGGGGCCCAGAGCAGAGTTCATCTTTCAGGGGAGGGCTGAAAGAGGAGAGTGTGCAGACTAAAGAGATAAGGGCAGACGCTGGGCTCCAAATCAGTACGGAACAGCCACTACAAACGCCAATCAGGACGTGCATCCCATCAGACACCTCATCCCCAAGAAATCCCCTTCACATTATGCGAATTTATCTCCAGCAGAAGTTACAGGACCTCTCTTAAAATCATGAAGTCTGGGAGAGAAAGAAAGTTAAAGGTTATCTAATTAAACTCCTCACCTGAAAAACTAGGATACTGACAAGATATTGAAGCCCGGGAGAAACATGCAGAGGACAAGAAACCAGACTTTCTGACCTTCAAGCCAAAGGTCTGTTCATCCTGTCTCACCTGCCGGGGTACTGGAGAAACAGAGTTCACTGGTCCCACTTATCCCCAGAGACATGGCTGGTTTCACAATCCTCATGGCTGACTGTTTAAGGGTCTGAGATAGAACTGAAAGGGCCCAGGGAGCCAGTAAGAAGGGGTCTGAACAAGAACCCAGAGAAGGACAGCTGCCTATTGTTGAAAAGTCTGGGACACGGTCACCGTGAGGCATGTGTGTACTGCGTGTGTGCGTGTGCTGACTAAATGTTGCAACAAGCAGTGTTATTCAGTCTCACCTTAGAGGCATGACTGCCCTTCTAGAATTACTTTAAAAAAAAAAAAACAACCAAAACCATAAACAAGCAAAACAGCTTGGTTAATTCCTTCAAAACATATGTCGTGCTGTCATAGAAACATCTAAGGGCGAGTATGAATGGAGTGAAGAAAATAAAAAGTTGGTCAAAGACTGTTCTCATGGATGCCCCAAGCGCCTCTGGTTCCAGGAATACGCAATTCTGTGGCCCTCCTCATGCCTGAACTCTGAAGCCAGAGGCCTGTGTGCCTTCCTGAATCCTGGGTGGTCACAGAGTTCATTGAGAAGGCAATATTCAGCATGCAAACTGGCCCTTTTGGTGATCTTGGGAACTGGGAGACTTTGGAGGCCAAGTGGGACAGATGAAGACTCCCATTCCTACTGTTCAGTGTTAAGGTTGGATAGTGTAGAGGAGGTGGGAACAACTGCAGAAGAGAGAATGAATCCCAGACCAACAGCATGGAAGCACCTAGACATTCAAAGCTGCAAATGGGCTGTACCCAAGACCTTGGGAGCCCACCCCTCACAACAGTGTGCCCTGGATGTGGGACATGGAGTCAAAGCAGATCATTCTGGCTCTTTAATGACTGCCTACTGGGTTTTGAACTTGCCTGGGGACTGTGACCCCTTCTTTTGATCAATTTCTCTCTTTTGGAACAGGAAAATTGACCCAATGCCTATATTCCCATTGTATTTTCTAAGTAACTAACTTGCTTTTGATTTTACAGGCCCATAGGTGGAAGGGATTTGCCTTCCATCTTGCTCCTGCCGGGCTCTCCAGCCCTGCTACTTCAGATGAGTCTTTGGACTTACGAGTTAATGCTGAATGACTTAAGACTTTGGGGGGACCATTGAGAAGGGATGATTGTATTTTGCAACATGAGGACATGAGATTTGGGAAAGGGCAAGAGCAGAATATCGTTTGAACATAACCTCACCCAGATCTCATGTTCAACTGTAATCCCTAGGGTTGGAGGTGTTTGGGTGATGGGGATGGATCCCTCATGAATGGCTTAGCCCATCCCCTTGGTGATAAGTGAGCTCTCTGCATTCCTGTAAGATCTGAGCATTTAAAAATGTGTGGCAGCTCCCTGCTCCATTCTCTCTCTTGCTCTGTTCTCACCATGTGATGTGCCTGCTCCCCCTTTGCCTTCTGCCATGATGGAAAGCTTCCTGAGGCCTCCCCAGAAGCAGATGGCACCATGCTTCCTGTACAGCCCACAGAATCATGAGCCAATTAAGCCTCTTTTCTTATACATTACCCAGCCTCAGGTAGTTCTTCACAGCAGTGCAACAATGGTCCAACACAGGCTGGAAGGGGTTCCCCGACACTCCTGGAGGACCCTGCTCCTCTGACAGTGAGTGGATCCCTGCCAGCCTTGAGGCAGGCTGATGGCCTTGCCCACAGATAGCTCCTGTCTTTTTCCTTTCTATCACTTTCTCTTCAATTCTATTTTTCCTTTATTGCTTCCTATTTCCATCTTCTTTTCCCTTTCTTCCTTCTCTTCCTAGATCTCCTACTGGCAACTGGGGGTCCATGGTCACACTCATGTCTGAAATATTTAGAAGAGGTCAGTGGAGAGAGCGCCCCAGTTCCAGGAATCATGACGGCTTCTAAACACTTCTAGAGCTAATTAGACACTGATGTGTACTGGCTACCCTAGTTTTCCATTTATCTTCTCATGTATACATTACCACTCTTTTCAACTACATTATAAGCTTTTGAGGACAAAGGCTCAAGAATGAGAATAATAATGATGAGTCTTTACTGATGAGAAGTCTTTGAATGATGGTAATAATTTTGATTCTGGCGCCAACTGGCTGCACGTCCTTGGACAATCACTCTACTTCTCGGGTCTATTTTCTCATGTGCAAAAGGACTTAAGAAAATTACAGTGCTGCAAAGAGCTCTAGGCCCCCACAGAGGGCTTCGGGACAGGTACAGGCAAGGGGAAGGCTAAGCAAGGAGGCTTCGACTCCCCATCCCCTCTTGAACCAGAGCAATGCCATAAACCCACATGCTGAGTGTCCAAGGGTTCTAACACAGTTGAAGAGGGTCCAGGGAGTCAATATGACAGAGTGTGGACAGAGAATACACACAAAAAGCAGCAGCTATCTATTACTGACCCGGTCTGGAAGACTTTTATTGGCTTTATGTGCCGAGTTCTGCATAAGATTTGAGAAGAAGGATCAGTGTTTTTTTTCATTTTTCTTGGTACTTTGAATACCACTTCCAAAGTGGTAGATAACTTCCAAAGTCCCTCCAAGATGCTATGGCGAGGGAGACCGCCAGGCCCTGGTCTGTGCATTTTTGCCCAAGGCACAGTGAGATTTTAGGACATGGGACAGAATAAAGAGCTCCTCTTCTTCACTTCCTCTCCTCGTTGTTTGGAGGATCACCATGAATACAAATAGACTTTATAATAAAATACCCTTCATTAATGAGATTATTCATATTTGTACTTTAGAGGAACACAGACTCCTCATGAGCAGAAGCCATGCCAGGGTAGATCTCTTGGGACCAGGGCAGTCTGGAGAGACTGAAGTGTCTATTCCCATGTGCACCGTAGAGCTGGGGGATGCCCGCCCACCTGTGCTGAACACTGTGTGGCCACATCCACTAGGCGACAGACCCAGGAGTGAGAACTCATACCAAGACAGCCTGTGTGTGCCCACCTAGACAGCCTGTGTGTGCCCACCAAGACAGCCTGTGTGTGCCCACCAAGACAGCCTGTGTGTGCCCACCTCGATTTATGTAAATGTACTTATGGAAGCCAGCAAGAATTCTCCACCAAACAGAATTGATGAGAAGCCCAGTTATGCAATTCCATCTCAGTACAAGGTGCAGAAGACAATCAAAACAATAATAATACTTCAAGCAGCACGTTGTATCTCAGGTTGTTTCAGAACTTGAATACTAATCAGCCTGACCTGTCCATGCAGTTCCTGCCTATTCTCTATCTGAGAGACGAAGGAAGCACAACCCCTTAGGTCTCACTACTTCATTCTTCTCCCATGTATTCATCCGGCACGCCACAAATACTTCCCGAGAACTGCACTTTTCACCACCTGCCGCATTGCCCTCTCAGGACATCAGTGAGTTGGAGAATGTAAGAGGCCAGGAGAAAAACCAGGACACCCATCCCAAACTCCTTGGGATACGGAGGTGAGGGAGAAAAACCAGGACACCCATCCCAAACTCCTTGGGATACGGAG
>NW_012108585.1:2779880-2786806 GCF_000951045.1 Mandrillus leucophaeus | reverse complement strand
ACCCATCCCAAACTCCTTGGGATATGGAGGTGAGGGAGAAAAACCAGGACACCCATCCCAAACTCCTTGGGCTACGGAGGTGAGGGAGCTGATTCAAGGCCACAGGTCTCCCCTGTGTGAGGGGCATGAGGGTTTCTCCACGGCTGGTCTGGCATTCCTTCTGCTGAAGCACGGCCGTCTCCATCCACGGACTGTCTGAAACCCCTGGGTTACTCAGCCCAGCAGGAGCCACTGGGCAGGTAAAAGGCTGCTTGCCAGGTATGGCTGGAGGGGTGGGCAGCAGGCCTTCCTCACTGAAGGCCTCCTCCTCCTGGGGTCTCCACCTATGCCTGAGATTCAGCCATTAAGAAGCTTTCCTTCCACTGACAGAAATGGATAAACAAGATGTGGTGCCTACACATTCCCACACACGCTACAGTATGGATGAGTCGTGAAAACACTGTGCTAAACGAAAGAAGCCAGACACAATAGGACAAATACCGTATGATCCCACTGACATGAAAGATCTAGAGTAGGCAAATTCACAGAGACAGGGTAGACTACGGGTTACGAGGGGCTGCGGGAGGGAGGAATGGGAACTACTGCTTAACGGGTACAGTTTCTGTTTGAGGAGATGAAAAACTTTGGACATGGTGATGGTTGCACAACATTGTGGGTGTAATTAATGCCACTGAATTTCATACTTAAAATGGTTAGAATGGTAAATTGTGTTATATATATTTTACCACAATTTTAAAAAAGCATTCTTTTGGATCTTAAATGTTTGACAGCACAGCCTTTCGTAGTGGGGCAGTGGACAGATGCGCAGGGTGCGCCTAGATTGGGAAGAAGGGCCGGGCAGGGAGGCAGGGCAATGCTACGATTTCACAACCCTGCAGGCAGGTCCTGCTGAGGGCCTTCTGCAGCAGCCTCTGCTAGAAGGTGCCTGCTGCTCCCAAGGGTCTGGGCTTACACTCGGGACATTCTTGTAAAGCAGAAGGACGGGGAACACCAGTAACAGCCTAACAGCAAAGCCCAGCCTTGACGAGAACAATGCACCTATTTATTGAGGGCAAGCAGCAATTGAAGCTGGGTGAATTGAAAAGTATATGCTAGTTTCATTGGCTTTGCAGTAGCTCAATTAAAAAAAACCAAAAAACCAAAAAACAAAAAAACCTTTCTCAAACTTATCTGTTTCTCTGTACTTGCCCACGATGTTAAGTTGAAATGGTTTATTTGCCTATCAGTTTCTTGCGTGTATGCCTTCCTCCCTGCCTCAGCACGTGGGCGTGGGCCTGCCTTGCCTCCCCGCCCCAGCACATGGGTGTGGGTGCTCAGATCCAGGGTGCCGAAAGCTGCCTCGTTGTCTGACACTAGCCCTGTGCACGCCCCTTGGGCTCTTCACCTCCCCTGCCCCAGCCCAGACATGTGCCTGTGCGGACCTCTCACAGGCAGGCCTGGGGATGAGAAGCCAGCGCGGGAGATGTGCCCACCCCAGTGGCCTCCTCATGGCCCATGTTTTTCTAACTGCAATCTACAGGGCAGGCTTGGGGCATTTGATTTCTTTGTTTGGTGTCCAGCGTTTGAACAATACAGAGGGCATGATCAACCTTTGCCACACCGCCACCTGTGTCACCCTCTTGGAGTTGAGAGGAAGCCCAAATGCCACCCAGACCAGCCACTTGCCCAGGGCAGAAGCCCATTCTCCACTGACCTCCTCTGTCCCAGGGCTGTCATGTCCTCATAAAGCTACATGTTCTGTCGCTGGGCAGCCGTGTCAGAGTGTGGCCACAGCCCCAAACTCTCCAAGGAGCTCACTGTGCTCATGGTAATTACCTCTTCTTCAGGGGCAATGGAGTGGAGAGGGTGACAGATATTACCAATCAGGGCCGAATTACACCTGGGGATAATGGGCATTTGCTTAGTGACCTGTGGGCTAGTATATAATTTCCCAAATGGGGAAAAAGTGTAGCAGTGGCCTTAAAACTCTCTACTAGCTGCCCACCTTCTTTCAGGAATTAGACCAACATCTGGCCCAGGGAACAGAACCCTGTCTTTCTGCCTCACCCCATGGCCTCTCCCCACTCAGGCCCCCATCATGGGTTGTTTGGATATTAAAAGAGCTTCCTAACCAGGCTCAATGACCACTATCATTACCACCACCACCATCATTATCATCACCATCCCCACCATCACCACTACCACCACCACTACCATTACCACTATCATTACCACCACCACCACCACCACCATCACCATCATTATCATCACCATCCCCACCATCACCACTACCACCACCACTACCATTACCACTATCATTACCACCACCACCACCACCACCACCATCACCATCATTATCATCACCATCCCTGTCTCTTATACACATCTAGATGTGTATAAGAGACAGCCATTACCACTACCACCACCACCACCATCACCATCATTATCATCACCATCCCCACCATCACCACTACCACCACCACCACCACTGCCATTACCACTACCACCACCACCACCATCACCATCATTATCATCACCACCCCCACCATCACCACTACCACCACCACCACCATCACCACCATCTCCACTACCACCATCCCCACTACTTCTATTATCACCATCATTGTTACCACCACCACCATCACCACCACTCTCACCACCACTACCATACCACTACCATTACCACCACCACATCACCATCGCCATCATTATCACCACCATCCCAACCATCACCACCACCACCACCCCACCGCCACCACCACTGCCATCTCCACTATCACCATTACCACCATCCCTAATACTACCTCTACTATCACCATCATCACCACCACCACCACCATTACCACCACCATCACTACCATCACCACCACCACCATTACCACCACCACCATCACCACCATCCCCACCACCACCATCACCACCACTACCATCTCCACTATCACCATTACCAGCATCCCCATTACCACCATCCCAATTACCTCGAATATCACCATCATTGCCACCACCATCGCCACCACCATCACCACCATTACCACCATTTCTACCTCCCCTATCTCCACCATCATCACCTCCACCATAGCTGCCATTAACAGCAGTTTGAGCCTGGACATTTCTGTTCTAATCCTAACAGTAACTCTGCATGATGGGTAAAAACTATCTCCAATATACAGATGAGCAAACAGATCAGAGTGCTTAGGTAATCTTCCACAATGCCTTACTGCTAGTAGGTGGTAGAGCCAGAACATTGAGTTTAATGTTTTTTTCCCATTGTTTGTGACTAGAGAGAAAGCTGGCCTCCATCAGCTCAGCTCCCAACCACCCTAGAACCCCCTCTACCTGGCACAGCTGTCAGAATGGGAAGTGTGTTGGGGCTTTGTTGGGGCTACACCGAATGCCCGATTTTTGAGTCATGCGCTGGCTGCTGCACAGGCCTCCCCTTTCTCCCCACACCACACACTTTCTTCCCACTGCCTGTCAGACCTGGTCACCATCTCATGAGGACCACCGCTGGCTATGAACCCACCACTGGTCTAACCCAGCTGAAGCTGACCTTATCCCTTTTCTCTCCTTCATCTATTGGCTTCAGAAGTGGCCTGAGACCCAACCCCGCCAATGTGGCATCAAGGGAACTTTTCTCATTGATTCAAAAAGAGAGAGAGGCATACCAGCACAAAGCACTATGATCTCTGATTGAACTGGACACATCCAAGTCTATATGTGAAGTCTGGAACTGTGGCAGCCATCTGGGACCATGAGGACTACTAACTGATGACAAGAGCAACATACTGAGGGTGGGCAAAGAGAACAGGTGGGAAGAACTGAGGTCCTGGGGGAAGCGGTTGAACCATCTTCAGTGCCACCTTAATTTGGGGCTTCCTGTATGTGAGATAAAATTTCCTTATTGTGAAAGTCATTCCGAGTTGAGTTTTCTAGTACTTGCTTCTGAAAGCAGCTCTATTGATGGGCTCATTTGCTGTCTCTGCAAGGCTGCTCGGTGCTTCCACCCCTTATCAACCATTTGGGCATATTAAAGACCAGCTTAGTCCTGCCTGGGCGGAAAAGGCAGTAGCGTGCAGGCACTGGAAGACAAGTGCTGCTCTGCCTCCCTGTTAGCTCCCAGCCTGTGCGGGAGATGCTTAGTTCAGACTAGATCTACAGAGATCAGCCCAAATCCCCAGCCGAGGGTCGTCCATGTAATTCTGTGCTTAGCCTCTTGTTACAGCACAGAGCTGTGGCGCAGAGGATGAGGCTGTGGGAGGGAGGCAGTAACGTTACAGCTCGTAGAGAGGCCAGGGTGAGGAGGCTGAGAAGAGGCCTCTTCAACAGCCTCGTATCTACAGCTGGAGGACACAGGGATGCAGACCCAATAATTCCCTCCCTAGTGGTGGCTTCTTCCTACCTTTGAGGGATGAAGGAATTTCTGAGCAGTGAATTTCTGACAAGGAACCTTCCAGAATTCCACTTTGGACATGCCACTTCCCTAACTCAAGAACTTATAAGGATTTCCAATTAGTAGTTCATCAGGCCCAGCTTCTCTGCGTAAATCCTTCCCTCCCCACCTACGTATCTTGTCTTCTCCCAACTCTCACTGCTCCGGTGGAGAAGTTGCCTTCCGGACCACCCATCTCCATCACTGCCCCTGCAGCCCCTTGCCTGGGAGGCTCTCACAGCCAGGCCAGCTGGACTCCTCCTCCCCTGGGAGGGTGCTTTGGCTTGTCCAGCCTCTCGGTCTCCTTTTCCTGTGGTTCTGCAGCCTCCTGGCCAGTCTGTCCACTGCTCGTTTGGGATATTGCTACACGGCACGACGGCCCTGCTTTCCAGGCCCTCCCATTCAGCAGGCGTGCCAGACTTTACTCCTGCTTCAGGAGCAGAAGCACTCTGAGGGCAGATTTTCCTGTGCTATCCACAGTGCATTGTACAGTGCCGGGCACTGGAGGCTCACAGAGTCCTCCAGAGTGGAAGTTGAAGGGCACTGAGTGCCATCGAGGTCAACGTCCCAGCCACGGCCTCCCTCCGGTGCCTGCAGCATGTCATGGCTGACAACATGCTTTCACCTCTCAGGCTGCCTATCTCGCAGCACTCAGCATGCAACTCCAGGGGCGCTGCAGAGGCCACCCTTCTTTCTGGGCGCCCCTTCCCCCTGCCCCAACCATGTGAATTCAAATGAGCAGCACCCACCAGGACACCTTGGTATCTTCAACATGGACGGCCTGTGCCGAGGGCGCACCCTGAGGGCACTGGAACAAAGGACTGCTGTTACAAAGGGCACGAGATGCCTCCCCTGCCCCCCAGGGTGCACCATCCAGGCAAGTGGGCAGGAAGAACACACACCATGGAGAAATTACAACACAGATTGTGTGTGCAGCCCGCCACGTGAGCCCTGCCGGTAATCAGCAGTTTAAGGATTTGGAGCAAAGGCGATTGCTGGGGCTGGTGGTCAGGATGTGTGGTGGCAGCGAGGCCTGAAGATGGCAGGGGAGGAGCTGCACAGTGGGGTCCTGGTCAAGGTCAGTGACCTCCACACGAGAAACACAAGATCCTCAGGGGAAACAAGCAGCAGCCCCTGTTTGCTGGAGTGTCTGCACGGTGGGGGAAAGCCTCTGCACAGGCAGGTGAGGGCTAAACTCTAGCCAGCCTCCAGGATCACAGGGAGAGTCTACATTGCTTACCCGGATGCTGTACCTGGGACTTAACATCCACGCTGACTTGGGCTGATGACGGTTCATGATCAAAGGGTGATGTGTGCCACGCTATGTTTTAGGAAATAAATATGAAAAGCAATCTTTGGATGAACTAGACTGAAGTGGGGAGACCTCTGCCATGGTCCAGGAATGAGGCAATGATAGTTTGAATCAATGAGAGGGAGAAGAGGAAGAGAAAAGACAGAGTGAGAAAATGTTATGGCCTGACGGGAACTGTCAAACATGGCCTCCAGACTTCATTCAGAACGGCTGGAAGAATGAAAGGCTCACAGAAGACAGAGTCCAAAGTGTGAGCTGGCCAGTGACCCCAGGGGACTTGGACATGCCATGCAAACTTGCCAGACCACAGTTTCTTTATCCACGAAAGCGAACTTGGCTGGGTAATCCCCGCTCCCCTTCCTGCATGCAGCTAGAAGGCATCCCAGTGTAGTGGGACGTCCATGGTACTGGAAGGAGACAAACCAAGTTTACAATTTTTAGCTCTTCCACAACCATTGCAACTTGGACACATGATTTAACCTTCCCGTGTCTCCATTTCTTTGGTTATAAAATGGAGAGAATATCTTCTTGCAGAGACTCTTTTAGGGCTAAAGGGAAAATATGAACTTAACATGTTAAATAGGAAATACTCCCTTTCCCCAACCCCTAGTGGTTCTAGAATTCCAGGATGTCCGAGAAGCTCACTTCAGACACGACACGATGAAGAGAGGTGACGGCCTCCCTGTGGAGATGTATGTGGGGATTAGAGATGGGGGTTCAGGACTGACAGGTGCGCTTGACAAATAACCTATACAGATAGTTGTGTGAAATCTGCAATCAAAGAAAAGTGTGAAGCAAGGGGAACAGAGGGATCGGGTGCAAGAAGGGAGTGCAGGTGAGAGTACCCAGTGCAGCATCCCCCAGGACCATCGTAGCCCTTGCCATGTCCATGCATGCATAGTGTTTTTCCTCATTTTTTCACTGAATCAACTCACTTTTTTCTTACATAAAAATTTGGAAAGGGAACTTTTTAAAAAAATCAGAGTGGCCGGGCGCAGTGGCTCAAGCCTGTAATCCCAGCACTTTGGGAGGCCGAGACGGGCGGATCATGAGGTCAGGAGATTGAGACCATCCTAGTGAACACTGTTTCTACTAAAAAATACAAAAAAAACCTAGCCGGGCGAGGTGGCGGGCGCCTGTAGTCCCAGCTACTCGGGAGGCTGAGGCAGGAGAATGGCGTAAACCCGGGAGGCGGAGCTTGCAGTG
>NW_012108585.1:2773475-2776635 GCF_000951045.1 Mandrillus leucophaeus | reverse complement strand
CTGGAAGCCAGGAATCTTGGGTTCTAATTTCAGTTCCATCATTATCAAGCTGGGTGACCTTGGGTAGGTGACACAGCCTCTATGAACCCGATTTTTCTCATCCATATAGTGAAGAGGTTGGAGTATATGAGTGGATCCCAAACTTCGGTTCTCCTACAACCACCTACAGATATTTTGGGGTACTTGTTAAAAATGCAGCCTCCTGGGTCCCCACTCCAGATCTGCTAAGTCAGAAGATCCTGGGGAGGACCTGGGGATCTTGATTTCTAACAAGCTCCCCACTTCTGAAAAGTACCAGGGCCTGGGAACTACTGACCGAAGTGCCCCCCCATAGTTCCTTTCAGCTACAGGATTCGCTGCTTCTCAAACATATCACCCTGCTTGTGGCCACCCATCAGGGAAGGGAGCTCCTTCTGCCTGCAGGCCAGGAAGTGCAAAGTGGGTGGGGAGAGGCAAAAGCTTCGCCTGAAGCCGCCCACGGAGGAGCTGTGTGTGGCTGGGGTACTCGGACATGGAGTCAGCAGTGGGTGTGTTTCCCGGGTGGGAGGCTCAGGAACACAGGAGAAACAGAGTGAGGCCGGGGTGCTCAACGCCATCAGCCTGTGGGTACTGGGCTCCATGTGCCCAGCTTCATGTTGAGGACTGCAGAGAACACAAAGGAAGGGCCTCCTATACCCCTGGGGGAAGGAGACCTCCACATCCAGATCCTACAATGCCAGAAGGAGTATACAATAAGCGGCACCTGAAGAACAGAGACCAGAGTGCTTGAGTTTACAGGCGAAAGGAGAAAGGAAGTGTTTACAGAGCACATACTCTGGGCCAGCATTGGGTCTCATACATGCTTGGACCCCCGACAACTTCCCAGAGGAAGTCAGGGGTGGGCAGGTGGGGAGAGCAAACTCAAGGCAAGTGTGAGGGTGGACAGGTTTACAGTTTTCTGTAAACAGTCCTGGGAACTAGCTAAAACAATAGACTAGACCATGAATCAAGGTATCTGGGTCACTTTCCCATGAACTAATTGCAGATCCTCAGGCAGCACATGGAGTGTCTCTGGATTCCAGTTAGAAATAAGAACACCTATCCTGCCAACTCATGAAATGAAATATAGCATGGCAGATCTACGGAAAGTTAAGATTGCTGCTTGTTATGGTCTGAATGTTTGTGATTCCCTCCCCCAAATTCCTGTGTTGAAATCCTAACCCCCAAGGTGTTAGGAGGTGGGGCCTTCGGGAGGTGATTAGGTCATGAGGGCAAAAGGCCTCATGTATGAAAATAGGACGCTTACACAAGAGACCCAGGAGAGCTAGCTCACCCCTTCCACCATGTGAGGACACAGCAAAAAATACAGCCATCCATGAATGAGCCCTCACCAGACGCCAGATCTGCTGGCACCTTGATCTTGGACTTCCCAACCTCCAGAACCATAAGAAACACATTTCCGTGGCTTATAAATCCCCACGAAATACCCCAGTTTACAGTATTTTGTTACAACATCCTGAACTGGCTAAGGCGCTGCTCAAATCTCAGGTCTTTGTATGCACAGCCTCCTCTCCTACTACCCACCACAGTTGGCCTGAACTCACGAGCTTGTGGAAACTACTCTTCCTCATCACCTAAGATGGGTGGAGCTGGGCACGGCTGGTGTCTTGGCCCACAGAATATCATGAAGTACTTGGGAGTGAGCAGAGGGACTGGTATCTATCAAATAGCTCCAAGCACCCCTTGCACATTTCTGAACTTAACACACAAAGCCATCTCCTGGACAAAAAGAAGCACGGTACCATCCACCATGTGCGTCCTGCCTGCAGGCTATGAAGAGCTTTTGTGTGGGGTGGATTTTCTTAACCTGAACCCTGGGAGGGAGGAAAGGGTATTATCATCCCCATGGAAAAGACAAGGAAAGCAAGGCTTACCCCACTGGACTGCGGTGGAGAGTGGGCTTATACCTACGTTTTCTGACTCCAACCCCAGTGCTTTTCCCCCAAATCAACTTGGTGTGTGCCTGCTGAATAGATGTTAGGTTCTAGAATTCTCTCTGTCAGCCGAGGAGAGTACAGACTCCTTCCCAGTCAGTTTGTTACAGAATCCAGGCTGGCACTGGGTTGAACGGCGTCCTCCCTTCCCCAAATACATGTCTTTTCCAGACCTCAGGATGTGACCTTATTTGGAAGTAGGGTCATTGCCAATTTAATTAGTTAAGATGAGGTCATCGTGGAGTTTGTGGGCCCCTAATCCAATATGCTGATGTCCTTATAAGAAGGGAAAACAGACACACACAAAGAGGGAAGCCATGTGACCACCAAGGCAAAGCTGAGTGATTAATGCATCTACAAACCAAGGAATGCCAAGGCTGTTGGCAAGACCAAAAGCGAAAAGAAAGGCATGGAACAGATTCTCCCCTAGAGAATGGCCCCACCAACTCCTTGATTTCAGACTTCTGGCTTCCAGGATACAAGAGAATACATTTCTGTTGTCTTAAGCCACTCTGTTCATGGTACTTTGTGACCGCATCCTTAAGTAACTAACACAAGGCCATGGCCTAAGATGCTCCCAGCTTCTCCTCTTTGCACAGAATCAGGGTGACAAGGCTTGGATACAGGCTAAACATGAGCATCAGCCTCTTGGCTTCCCGCTGTAGAGTCACTACCCAGTGCAAGCAGAGAGCACCTCTGACTTTAATGAGCCCTCTTTCTTCTCTCATGCCTTTAAGGAAATGTCTAGCCAACGAGGAGGACATCTCAGTGGGTTGCAAGTTCAGTGGGACCATGAGTGTCAGAGCACAGGTAAGTAGGTAGCAGGGAGATACATGCCTGGCCCCACAGTCTGGGGCTTCTACTATGTTGGCTCCTTTCAGAGTGAGCAAAGCTCCCTCCCTTTGAGATGCCACACACTAGGGGAATGCAGGGACTGGGAACACAATATCTGTGCCTCAGGATTAATAGGCCCCCAAATAGAACTAAATACCAGGTGAGTGACATACAAAGCCAACACCACAGCTGGCTGGATCCACGAGTGAGGGCTTCCTGGAGAAGGCAGTGTAGGAACTTCCCACCAAAGAGAGGGCAGAAGAGAAAGCTGAAAGGCAGGGGAGGACCCAAGGCCAGCAGGAGACAAGGACCTGGTTAAAGCGGGGGTTTGCAGAGGAGGGATGGCACAGAGG
>NW_012108585.1:2769053-2772505 GCF_000951045.1 Mandrillus leucophaeus | reverse complement strand
TGGAGGAATGAGTGAATGAGTGAGTGAATGGGTGGATGAATGGGTGGGTGGATAGATGAATGGAGGCGGAGAAGGGCTCTTTATCAAAGCAGGCATGGGTCCAGGGCACTGCAGGGCTTCTATTGTCTTAGCCAAACCTCCCTCCTCTCTCCTGCACCTGGGCTTACCCGGGCTAAGACTGCTCCGGGTCTGTGGCCCCACAAGAGGGACTGCCCCTGAGCAGGACCACCTGTGGCTCCAAGCACACCAGCTACACCAGGCTGGATGCCTCCCTGGCCTCTGTATGCCTTTCATCTCTGCTGCTCAGCTCTGCTTCCTGTGCTGAGACAGGCACAGGGCAGTATCTATCCAGGCTCCTTAAAACCAACAGGCAAGGAAATAAAATGCCCACCAGCGGCAGCTGGGACACCCTTACCATATGGTGCGGAGTCATCAGCACACATGTCAAATGCATGGAACAGGAGCCTCATTCCGGCAGCCAGCCTCCCCTGGCATGGGTTGCTGTGGAAGGGGACTGTCGCTGCCTAAGTGGCACAGGGTTAGTCTCTAAAGGAACACTTCCCCTCATCCCAGCCTCAGTGTCTGGTTTGTTTGCCCTCTTCAGTCTCTCATTCCTTCCTGGTGGTTCAGCTGGAAGGCTGCAGAGGACTAACAGGCTTTGTGGTGCACAGCAAGCATTCTAGCTGGAAGGGATATGGAAGCTCATCTGGCCCAAGGCTTTAGTTGTCCAGATGAAGACAGTAAGGCACAAAGAGGGGGAAGGACCTGCTCAAGGCCACAGAACCAAATACTATCAGTAACGTGGTAATGATGCTTATTTACACACTCTATTTTTTAAAAAGAAGATTGCACGTATGCCTTTTCTGATCCACCATCCAGAACAGATGATTGCTCCATTATCTGGACTTGCACCTGTGTCTCCCAGCCCTGGTCTTGCTCCAACTCCCTTAGCCCCGGTCACTAATCCCCAAGGTAGCAAGAGAGTGGGGTGGGTGAGGGGAGAGGGTCAGACTCCCAGAGAAAAAGAAGCTGAACCCCAGAACATCAAGTCCCTTTCCCCAGGTCAGCCAGAGGTAGGTCTTTAGGGCTGACCATCAGGATGGTCATCTTCCCTCTCCAGGCGCTGAAGGCGCACCTGGAATCATGGTGGGCACCGGGACACCAGCAATGCAAAGAAAGACACAGTCTGTGCTCCAAAGGAGCCCTTCCTTTCTTGTGAGTAAGTGAATTTTATTCCCAGTAACTGCTCCTGGCCTCTCTGCTGACCACATGCCCCCCAAAAGGGCTAACTCATCTCTCCTCCAAATCAGGCTCTGCTCTGAAGCTGTCTGACACCCATACTGAAGGCAGATCTAATTTAAAAAGTGTTTGCTGCAAGCTTTAAACTGTCATAATTTTGGCTTTTTTTGTGGGTGTCTCCTTTCCCTTGTAAAAATGGGTCTGTTCTCTTTGCTGATCAGTACAATTATAATGATATAAAACAGAGTACAGTAAAAGCTGGGGACCTGCCCTTAAAAGGGAAGTTGTGGGAAAAGTGATTCACGGCCTTATCCTCTGGTGACCTTGGCAGGGGTGGGCTGAGCCTTGAGTTGGTTCTCCCAGATGAATACGAATGTTGTGGTAGGTGAGGGAAGGGGAATCTCGGGGCCTGGAACACCAGGGCTCACAGTGCCCAGGAGGTCCCTGCATTGAAGACTCTGCTGCAGAGCAATGCAATGGCAGCTGCACCTGCACCTCCACCTGCTTGTGGGACTCCTCCATTGCCATAACGTCAGGCAAATGAAGTAACTGGGCCTGAATCCCTCACACAGGCCAAACCCTTGACCCCTAGTTCTTGCTGCACACCAGGTCCTGTGTTTAATGCTTTATAGAGATGATCTCACAACAACCCTGGGAGGTGGGTATAATCATTATTCTCATTTTACAGGGTTGGAACCAAGGTCTGCCTGGCACCAGGCTGGCGTTTTAACTATCACGTTCTACTGACCTCTCAGCACAGAGCACATTTGGATCGCTGGATTCCACATTGCCTCTTATGGTTTTTCTCCCTCTGGAAACACAGCAAGGGCAATGAGCAAGCTGTGGCAGTAAGAGCATCATGCTGGAAGCCAGGAATCTTGGGTTCTAATTTCAGTTCCATCATTATCAAGCTGGGTGACCTTGGGTAGGTGACACAGCCTCTATGAACCCGATTTTTCTCATCCATATAGTGAAGAGGTTGGAGTATATGAGTGGATCCCAAACTTCGGTTCTCCTACAACCACCTACAGATATTTTGGGGTACTTGTTAAAAATGCAGCCTCCTGGGTCCCCACTCCAGATCTGCTAAGTCAGAAGATCCTGGGGAGGACCTGGGGATCTTGATTTCTAACAAGCTCCCCACTTCTGAAAAGTACCAGGGCCTGGGAACTACTGACCGAAGTGCCCCCCCATAGTTCCTTTCAGCTACAGGATTCGCTGCTTCTCAAACATATCACCCTGCTTGTGGCCACCCATCAGGGAAGGGAGCTCCTTCTGCCTGCAGGCCAGGAAGTGCAAAGTGGGTGGGGAGAGGCAAAAGCTTCGCCTGAAGCCGCCCACGGAGGAGCTGTGTGTGGCTGGGGTACTCGGACATGGAGTCAGCAGTGGGTGTGTTTCCCGGGTGGGAGGCTCAGGAACACAGGAGAAACAGAGTGAGGCCGGGGTGCTCAACGCCATCAGCCTGTGGGTACTGGGCTCCATGTGCCCAGCTTCATGTTGAGGACTGCAGAGAACACAAAGGAAGGGCCTCCTATACCCCTGGGGGAAGGAGACCTCCACATCCAGATCCTACAATGCCAGAAGGAGTATACAATAAGCGGCACCTGAAGAACAGAGACCAGAGTGCTTGAGTTTACAGGCGAAAGGAGAAAGGAAGTGTTTACAGAGCACATACTCTGGGCCAGCATTGGGTCTCATACATGCTTGGACCCCCGACAACTTCCCAGAGGAAGTCAGGGGTGGGCAGGTGGGGAGAGCAAACTCAAGGCAAGTGTGAGGGTGGACAGGTTTACAGTTTTCTGTAAACAGTCCTGGGAACTAGCTAAAACAATAGACTAGACCATGAATCAAGGTATCTGGGTCACTTTCCCATGAACTAATTGCAGATCCTCAGGCAGCACATGGAGTGTCTCTGGATTCCAGTTAGAAATAAGAACACCTATCCTGCCAACTCATGAAATGAAATATAGCATGGCAGATCTACGGAAAGTTAAGATTGCTGCTTGTTATGGTCTGAATGTTTGTGATTCCCTCCCCCAAATTCCTGTGTTGAAATCCTAACCCCCAAGGTGTTAGGAGGTGGGGCCTTCGGGAGGTGATTAGGTCATGAGGGCAAAAGGCCTCATGTATGAAAATAGGACGCTTACACAAGAGACCCAGGAGAGCTAGCTCACCCCTTCCACCATGTGAGGACACAGCAAAAAATACAGCCA
>NW_012108585.1:2765519-2766085 GCF_000951045.1 Mandrillus leucophaeus | reverse complement strand
CCGTCTCAAAAAAAAAAAAAAAAAAAAAATCAGAGCACCACTATTGTCGCTTGCTATGATAATGGTAACAGTAAAAATAACTATTAAAAATGTCCATGTACTACCCAAAATTGTCTCCCCAGCCATGCAAAGGGCCCATTCCACACTTGGGGAAACACTGGGCTCAAGGGCCGTCCCTTGAAATGGTCAGGCTTGGTCCATGTGGCTCTGGAAGGGAGAAGGAAGTCGGCAGGACTAAGCAGTGGGAACGAGAGGGAGGTGGATCTTGTCTCAAGAAAGAACTTCTAGATTTGGAGCTCCCCAAGAAGGAAGGGCTGTCTGTAGACAATGGAGGGACTGAGCCTCAGAGAGAGTTAGAGCACATCTCCTCTGAGGTCCCTTTGATGACCAACAGCACTAGATGCCACGAGATGTCCTCACATTCATGAGTGAGAAGAGAGCAAGGAAGTACATGGACAAATGGGTGGGTGAATGGAGGAATGAGTGAATGAGTGAGTGAATGGGTGGATGAATGGGTGGGTGGATGGAGGAATGAGTGAGTGAATGGGTGGACAAATGGGTGGGTG
>NW_012108585.1:2748344-2765178 GCF_000951045.1 Mandrillus leucophaeus | reverse complement strand
AAAATAAATAAAATAAAGAAATAAAAATAAAGTAAAATAAAATATGCCTCACAAAATGCTAGCCATTCTAGGCCCAGCTGAGATCCCACCTCTGCTGGGAAGGCTTCCTTGATTGTGTGGGTCAGTAGCGAGCCATTTCTTCCTTCTGGGAATTCTGGATCTTCACAGGCTATCCAGTGACACCCAGACTCTAGTCAAGATTTTATTGATCAGTACAAAAGCAAAATAAATGTTAGGAATGGACACAGGGTTGCCAACTTTTTATTCTGCCAATAATATATTAAAAATAACAATGATCGTTTGTTGTCCTTTTCATTTCATAAAAGGAAGGAGAAGCAATACTAGAATAACAAGCAGTGGACAACCCCCACTGCCATCCCCATCCCCACCCCTGGCATGGACACAATGCACTCTTCCTGTTTTTCTCCTCTAACTGCAGGCTGATAAACCTTCATTGCAGATTGGCACAGGTCGGTGGGCTGGCACTGGGAAGCACAGGTCCTTCCCACTCTCCAGCTCATTACATCCTTTGTATGTCCCTTCCTACTAAGGCATTCTTTGGTCTGGCACCCAATCCAATCGACCCATCTGTGGAAGATGGCAAAAATGGCCACAATATTTTGCAGCTCTTCTTTTCCAGAATCAGAGTCTATTTCCTCATCTCTTCAATCTGAGCTGACTTTGTCACTCACTTTGACCAAAAGAATACTGTGGAAGTAATACTGTGCAACAGCTAAACCTAGGGCACATGAGGTCTTGCAGCTTCTCCTCTCACACTGGGAACCTTCCTTCCATCACACATACAAGCCAAGATAGCGTGCTAAAGAATGAGAGGCCATGTGGAAAGAGGACTCCCAGCCATCCCAGCCATCCCGGCCAAGGTCACTATGAATCACCTAGCTCTAGCAATCCACCAGCTGACCGCAGACACTTGAACACCAAACCAAGATCGGGGGAGCCCTGCTAGGTCCCGAAGAACTGCTCAACTGAGCCAATCCAGTTTACCAACCTGCAGAAATGAGAGTCGATAACTGGTTGTTGTTTAAAGCCACTAAGTATCAGGGTAGTTTGTTACGCAGCACAAGCTAACTGATACACCACCTTTCTGACCACGATTTTCATGGACATCCTAAACCCTTCTATTGCCTTTCAGACACAGTTTGGGCTTTCCTATCTCTAAGAATTTACTTAAATTATTCCCCCAGGCCTGAAATATCTACTGCCTGTATCCTTAGATTTTACCCATTCTTACAGACCCAGCACTCACTGTCTATGCCACTCCCTTGGCCCTTAATCATGTACTAGTCACCTTGTAGCATCTCTCGTACACTGTTGTCAATTATTTCTGATAACATTAACTTCAGATGGGCTTATTACCTTCTCAATTAGATTGCCAGTCCTTCATGGCAAAGGTGTGTATCATATTTAGATCCCCCAGTTTTTAACCCAGTATTTTGCACAGGGTGGGCATATGTATTGCTCATTGATTGATGAGATTTGGAAATTCAGTGGGTATATGAAAATAACCGTGCTGGGTTAGTTCTCAGGAATGTTCTCTGCCCCCAGCTCTGAGCGATACCCTATTCTCTCATGCTTTTCCATGAGGACTGGGCTCATTCCTCAGTCCCATCACAAATGCTTTCTTTCCAGAACATGAGGAACATGGTCATCTGTTCCCCCTACAAGAATACCACAAAATCCAGAGAGGCACACCCAAACCAAAGCAAGGAAGACCCCTCCTGCCAAATTATTATTTGACTTCCCAAGTCTCTTGGGGCTTTCTAAAACCTTCTGGAAACTTTTTCTTCTCATTCCTGTGACCTTTCATTTGTCCCAGGCATTGGCATTGGATAATCCAGGCTTCCCGTGCTTTTCCGCCTTCCGTAAAGTCTTTAAAGTGAACTACAAAGCTTTGAGGGGAAAATAGATAAAAAGCTTAGCATTGCAAATGAGGAGAGCAGTAAGTCCAGGCTGCGAATGAGGTAAGTGCATTTAAAGCCGGACCTCTAAAGACTGGCTGCAAAAGGTTAAATTGCAAAGGTAAGGACCAGGGTTCCCTGCTCTCACGGTTTAATCCTTTGGTTCAGTTTTCTCAAACGGCCAGTAAGAAGCCAGCAACATGTGACTGCTGTTGTCCCACTTATTTCTTATAATCTCCATAATTTTATTTTCCAATAGCCAAATAACAAATTCTATGTTATAAATTTAAGAAAACTCTGAGACAACCACCCAAAAAACAGGAAAAGGAAAAGGAGCAATATTCCACTTCCTTGAAGCTGCTGTTGTTAACATTTTCGCTTATATGATTAATCTATTTTCTTTGTGGGTGCGTATTTTTCTAAAATTGTGATTCTACTATTCATATCATTTTATATTCTCTATTTTTGCTTAACAACAGCTTTTAAACATTTAACACATTATCGCATTTTGTCTACAATATCATTTCCAATAATCTTATAGCATTCTAGTAGCAGGAATAGCTGTACTATAATTTATTTAACCAATTCTCTGCTTTTGGTGTGTTAGGTTTCTATGCCACCTAGCAAAGATTCGGGGCCTATCCCTCTCTGGGGAGTGTGACAACCAGGGCCTGCATTAGCCCCAGGGCTGCCTCATGCCATGCTTCAGTCCCTGACCAGACCTCCGGACTCTTCTCCCCTCCCACGGTGCAGACAATCGCCCAGGTGAGTCCAGTGGTCCCCACGTCCTCCTCCAGGTGCAGAGGAGCTACTGTTGGCCAGTAGAGGACCACAGCCCTGTGACACTGCAGACAAGGACCTGGGTGCAGAGGAGCTACTGTTGGCCAGTAGAAGACCATAGCTCTGTGACACTGCAGACAAGGACCTGGCCTTGTCATGGTGTGAGGATTCTCCTCGCTTCCTGGCCTTTATCAGCATCCATGCCCATGGCCTCTGCCAGCTCGGTCTCTGGGAGAGAGGCTTTCCCCAACTTCCTCCTCACCCTCCCACAGGACGCAGTACCTGGAACGGACTTTGCCACTTCACAATGGAATTGGGAGAGGGAGGCAGGCAGAGGGGTCCCGGAGCTGCTGAAGCTCTTGGAGAAGTGAGTTTCTGCACTGTTGATGCTCTGGGCCCCGCTCTCGGCACAGCCCAAGCACTTATCCCCAACGCACATGTGAAAGTAAGTCCCGTTCCAGGCCTGGGCTTTCTGCAAAGTGTCCCATTGCTCTCCATCTCCCTGTCCCTGAGACAACATTCAGTTGACATATTTTTAGCCAAGACACCAAACATCCAAGAAAGAAGGGAATCTGTCTCACACTGGGTGAAAATAACCATGTCCTCACGCACGCTCCTCCACATCTCCTGTGGGTTCTCTCACCTTCTCCCCATCTTCCCTCCCTCCTCCTTGACTTTGCCTCTCCTCTCTGCCTCTTCCCACTTGCTTTTTCTTTCTGCCCCTTCTGTGGCCCTCTCAGATCCCCGCTCTCTACCTGAGGATGGGCAGCTGAGTACATTCTGAGGGCATTCACTGAGTCACATAGGAATTTGGCTAATTGAGGTCTTTCCTGCAAATTGCTGAAAATGTGTGCAGACCCACTGAAAATGGAAAAACACAGAGCTATGAGCCTCAGCTTGTGGCACTGAAGATGCCATTAATGAGGCATCAGACCTTGTAATGCAGAGACTGGGGGACATTTCCTGACCCGTATGGAACCACATAATGAGTGTGGGTTACTGAAGAAACACTGACATTGCAGGCAGCCTCTCTGGAGAGGAGGGGAGGGGGAGCGGGAGGGAGCACGAGCTTGTCCATTCACCCACCCGCCATGAGCCCGTAGTACAGCAATGGCATCACGAGCACCCTGCACCTGCCACTGACCTTACCAGATGACCTGAGGTGGAGGAGGGGAGCATTTCAGCTCCCCAGCCAATACTCTCTCAGTGCTAGATGGAGAAAACATCTCTTTAAACATCATCTTTATTTTTCTCATGGCCTTGCCTGTTGCTTCTGACCTGTGGATATAAATCCTAAGGCAGGCACAGTGCAATAAATTCTGGGGTCACTGGGGTCACATACGGACAGACCTTGGAGCCAGTTTCTGAGAAGAGTCCCAGTTATGCCATTTACTTGCTGGGTGTAACTACTATACGACTACCTCCACTGTTAATTGCCACCTCCGCCACCTCTACCACTCACTCTATCAACTCATTTTATTACATGGGATCTTTATTCCAACCAGTGTCCCAAGCAGCTTGCATGAATCATTTCATTTAAGCCTCGAAACATCATTATGATGTAAGTGTATTACCCCTATCCTACCGATGAGGATACTGAGACACTGAGAGATTCACTTGCCCAAACCACACGTATTGTGAGAGCTACGGCAAGTGCTTGAACCCAGGCAGTCCGAGCCCAAAGTGCCCTTTACTTGGCCTTTACTTAGCTTTAATTTCTTCACCTATAACATGAAGATGATGAAAATAAAGCCAGAGTCATGTGACCGTGGCCACATACGTGCAAGTGCTCTGTCAACTGTAAAATGCACTATGAGAATGCTAGCTGACATCTGTCCCCAAGTGCAGCTTCACTCTGGAGCAGAGAGGGCCCTCTCACGAAGTTACCATAGGATCACACGATTCTAGGGCTGGAAGGGAGCTCAGATGTTATCTTGCACAGTCCCCCAGGAGACGGAGGGAGTGAGGGAGTGGGAAATTGTGCTAGACGACATCGGAGCTCCCTTCCAAGCTAATGCTCGATGGAGGATGAGATTCGAATCATGGAATTGAAAGAGAACTTACAGGTATCTCGGTCCAGCGTCAGAGAGGGGAAACGATCCCACTCAGATGACAGGAAGCTAGGAGCGGAGCTGGCCTGAAACCCACACCCTGACCTGGCCAGTGTTTGTTCCGTGCCGGCAGGGAGTGCTGCCTCTCCCTCACTTGCCCCACTGGCCACTGCAGTTATCCCATTGCCAGGGCTTTGCTTGTCGAGCCACAACACGACTGCAGAACCGTCCTCAACACGGCACGCCAGCAGCTGCTGCCAGTCAGCAGTGACACATAACGTGGTGCCCTTTACCCTCCTTGCAGGGTACGTGGACTGGCCGTACGAGTTACCACTCAAACAAGGGCACTTTAGAGAGATAAAGAGGGCAACTATTAATTTTGTGGGGGACACAGGTAATTACGCTGGGGTTATCTCAGATGACCTGGAAAAAATGGCCATTCTATGGTACTTCAATGAGCCTCCCAAGGCATCCAGGATACACCCAAGTCCCTGTAGCACAGAAAAGTTCTGAAACTGACTTGAAGGAAGGCTTGTTGCAATCATCTTCCTACAGATGGCTGGGGAGGCACCAAAGGGAAAGAAGGGAAATTCTATTGGTAGAAAAGGACAAAGGCTCAGCTTGGTTCATAGACTTCTCTGCAGAAATGACTCTGCCCTCCATGGATTATTTTCCCTCCATTCCGCTGGCCCGTGACAGCTCATTACCTTCCTAGCCAAAAGCCATGTATGTCTGCTGACGCTCCCACTCCTTCCTCCTCCTCTCTTTCTCCTCCTATATTGAATAATTGTTTCTATGGTAGTTTAATTAGCCAGCTATGAATGTGTTCAGGCATCTCATGGAGGAAGAATACTTTGTTTACTTTTTGGTAATTGAATGGGCTGCATTTGGTTTCTATTTTGGGAGATTTATGGGTATTTTCTGTTTCTAGATTGCAAAATTGAAAAATTAAAGTCTAACCAAGTATTAGTAGATTTCCCTGAGTGGAGGAACAGAGAAAGGTATTTCATTCATTGCCAGGTTCTCCATGTCCTAGAGTGGCCATGACAAGAGACAGAGAATTGTGATGCTCATTTTCTTTTTTTCTTTTGTTTTTTTTTTTTTGAGATGGAGTCTTGCTCTGTTGCCCAGGCTGCAGTGCAGTGGCGTGATCTTGGCTCACTGCAACCTCTGCCTCCCAGGTTCCAGCGATTCCCCTGCGTCAGCCCCCAAGTAGCTGGGACTACAGGCGCGCACCACCATGCCCAGCTAATTTTTTGTATTTTGGTAGAGACGGGGTTTCACCGTGTTGGCCAGGATGGTCTCGATCTCCTAACCTCATGATCTGCCTGCTTCAGCCTCCCAAAGCGCTGTGATTACAGGCGTGAGCCACCGCAGCTGGCCAGAATTGCGACACTCTTACAGACCCAAGAGGAGGGAGGAAAGGAAGTTAGCAGGCTGACCTGAGAGAACACTTACGTTGCAGTGAGATAGAATTCAACTGTCGGACTACACTCTAGTTGGGCTAAGTTGACCTCGTCCCTCTCAGATCTGGGAAGTTCCTCTAAGACAACTCTCTTTCCCACGGTGAATCCCATTTGTCCCCTCACAAAAGAATTGAGGCAGATTTAATTAACAGTATGAAACTTCAAGCGTGCAAAGTTCTAACCAGGCATTGCCTCATTGACTCTAGTTTGCTTCAGACATTGACTGAGTCTTGCTTTTCCCTTGCCCTTCAGTGTTCTATGAAACAAGGTTTTCAGAAGTTATATGTGAGGTTAATTGGGCAGATTATCCTAGCAAAATAGTTGCAAACCCAGTTAACACAAGAACATTACAATCATCACATGTTTTATATATTTCTAAGTTCCCTATAATTTTTTTTTTTTTTTTTTTTTGCTAAGCTTTAAATATTCTGCACGTTTGGGTTGGAAGTATGAGAAAAACAATCTGAAAATTTTATGTAACAGCAAATGAAACTGTCTTCTTGACACTGATGGAGACTTCAACTTTGTTAGTCACTAATAGTTTACCTTCTTAGTTATTACGGCCATTTAAAAATTTAATTCACAGGATCTGACTAAAATAAGGGTGCATTTTCTACCATTAGGAGCGATAAAGGCACTGAGGTTTCAGAGCACCCACAAGGACATTCGGGGCTCCAGAGCCGCACACGGAGCTTCAAATACAAAACCCCATTCCACCCTCACAGTGATCGTGAGAAATAGGTGTATTCCTCCAGATACGGAAGCCGGGTGAGAGGGACTGAGCGACGCAAGGTGCAGAGCCAGGGCTGGAATCCTGCTCTGATCCCTACCCAGGTCCTGGCTCTGCCCAGCACCCCGGGCTGCTGCTGGATGCTCACCACGTTTTCTCTGCCCATTCCAAATGTGTCTGAGTTCCTACAGAGGTTCCAGAGACCTTGCTTAGAGAGACACTACGGACAAATGCAGAATCCCTTTTGTTCTTCACTCGGAGGATGCAAGCAATGAAAGGGACTGGGTTATTTTAATCACAGCATCACTCTCCTTCCACCTTGGCCCAACACACACCTGCTTCAGGACCAAGATGACCAGTTACAGCATGCAGGGAGAGAAGCCAGTGGGAGGACACAGGTCCGAGACAAGAAGCCTTTCCTTTATCAGGACGGAAGCTCTGTCTAATGAAGATGTGTCCCAGACAACCACACCATCCCTCCCACCGCCTCAGCATCACAGCAGGGGAGAAAGCCTGGTGGCATCTCCCTGGTCCAATCTCTCACTTGAATTAACAGTGGCAGCTGGCCGGAACGCAACTTCCGAGGGTGGAGGGAAAGAGGAGGGAGGTTTAGTTAGTGGGAGTGGCTCCATGTCCCTGTTGGCTCTGTAGCTCTTTATTACCTGGTGTTCTCTCCCTGTTGAATGCTCCCTCCCGCTCCATACACACACACACCTTTTTGCCTGAGTCTGATTACCCTGTCTGGCTGCGTTGTCCTGACATGCAAAGGGGTGGGACCATGGCCAAAGTGACCCCATTACGAGAAGCTTGCCAGGGCCCAGAGTAAGGCTGAAAGTGCAATGTGGGCCAAACTGGAGACGAGTGGCGGGGATACAGAGATGGTGTGGAAGTGACCCTAGCACAGGGCAGGTGATGGGCCCTGGCACCCACAGTGACACAGGTATGAAGCCCCCACTCAGCCTCAGCACTGGCTGCTCTCTCCCGTGTGGTTGAGGTTGGATTGCAGAGTCAAAATCTCTTAGGAGGAGAGGCAACATACACCCTTGAGAATTCTCTTCTCTTCTTTATTGCTGCAACCACTATTCCTCGAGGGCCTAATGTGTGTGAAGGAAGGGTGTGTGCCCGTGTCGAGAGGGACTATTCTTTGAACCCCCAAATCAGGACACAGAGATGGACAAGTCTCAATTTATTTGGAACATTCTAGACTGCAGCGCTGCTACTTACACCCTAATGAGTCTAATTTGATGTGACACATGATTCCTGGTAGATCTGGGATGACAGAAAGAAAGGGAACTGGCATGGTGGTGCTATAGTTTGGATATCTGTTCCTCAAATCTCATGTTGAATGGTAATCCCCAATACTGGGAGACTGGAGGTGGGCCTGGTGGGGGTGTTCGGGCCGTAGGGATGGATCCCTCATGTCTTGGTGCTGTCCTTCGGATAGTGAGTTCTCATGAGATCTGGTTGTTTACAAGTGTGGGACACCTCCTCCCTCCCTCTCTCTTGCTTCCAATCTTGCCATGTGACATTCCTGCTCCCCCTTCACCTTCTGCCATGATCGGAAGCTTCCTGAGGCCTCACCAGAAGCTGATGCTGGTGCTGAGTTTCCTTTACAACCTGCAGAACTGTGAGCCACATAAACCTCTTTTCATATAAATTACACAGCCTCAGGTATTTCTTTACAGCAACGCAACAATGGCCTAACGTAGGTGGAGAGGCCTAGGGTTGGGGGAAGACGTCATGCCCCTGAGGGCCTCCGTTTTCTAATCTGTAAAATGAACACCCCATCCCTTTGCTCCCCGCTAGCGTTTCTTTTATGATGTAAAATCACATACAGTGCTGCATGTACACATTTGCTTGTATGTTTCCATAGGGGTCCGTAGCTTCCAACAGACCACAAGGGGCCCTGTGACCCCAGGAGGTGAAGAACCCCTCAGCTCCCGATCCCCTCTACAGGCAGTGGAGCTGGGGGACAGCATGCTCCCACTGGGGATCAGCATGGGCTGCATCTGAGGCTAAAGCTGGCTAGTGTCAGGTTGTAGGCCCCCACCTCCCTAGAGGCTCCGCTGGCCAGCTGTCCAGGGGTGTCAGCTCCCTGCGGGCAAAGGTGAGTCCCACTGATCAGGACTGCCTGGGTGCTCTTTGAAACTCATTTTACTTGCTGGAGGAGGACCCTGGGCCCTTCCTGGGATGATGCTGTCCTTGGGGTGCATAACTGGAACATAACACAAGAGCCTTTTCCTCCTCTTCCTGCCCTCCTCCTCCTCTCTCTCCTTACCCAAACACCGATCTCCTCCACACAGCTCTGGCCTAACTGAGCAATAGTCTGCTGTGGGCAAGGCTTGTTTTACAGGCTCTTCGCCTGCCCTCGTCAGGCCCCCACCTCTGCCAGGTTCCCTCCCTCTACTAAAACCTGCTCTCAGGACAGATCTGATGTTAGTCCTTCACACCTTACTGCACGATCCAAAGGCAGAGGTCGCTCTCCTTGGAGCGTCTGAACTTGCACGTGTTGTGTTTATAGCCATCTGAAATGTGGGAGACCCCATCCAAAGGCAAAAGAGGTGGGAGTTGGGGAGCACTGTGGGGCGGCAGAGGTTCCAAAATGAAAGGCCGCCTTGAGCCCAGGAGAAGCCAGCCTGAGAGATTCCAGCTGTAATGCTAGGGTTCTGTCTATGCAGCTGAGTGAGCTGAGGCAGAAGGTCAGACAGGGACCCAGAAGCAGAGAGGGAACGGCTCCCTCATCCCGTGGGAAAGAATTACTTAAGTAAGGTCAACTTCCTCTGCTTGAAGTAAGCCCAGTAACGGCAGGAACTGTGTCTGGTTTTGGTCTCCGCTGAAGTCCGTGGTGAGACCAGCCCCTGTACCTGGGAGGTCCCGCACAGGTATCTGCTGAATATGCAGCTAGAAGAATGTCTGCTCTGGGACACCCCGCTTGCCATTCCTGTGTCAACCTTTACTGCTACAGGCGGGAGGGGTAGCCACCTGTGGTAGGGAGTTGGAGCACAGTGAAAAGTCTCCTGCCCAAAAATCTCTCTCTGGTTTCCAAAACTGTCAGCATTCATACCACTCACTTCTCAAGGGCCTTTTCAAGGAGATGAGATTTTTAACTGAATGAGAACGTTCTGCTACCTGGGAGGGATGATACATTAGCACAGATTAGTGTTTCTGATTAACAGCATCATTACCTCTCCCTTGTCATCCGCCTGGACCACCTTGCAGCCAGTCACATGCCACCAGACAGACTGCAGCACACACACAGGGCCCCTCGATCCAACAGGCCGGGCAGAGGTCCTTGGCGTGTACCTCCTGGGGAATTTTTAACAAAGTGCCTGGGCCGTATCCCCAGAGACAAGGTTAACAGGGGCCAGGGAAGGGCTCCAGGCATCAGCATTTTTTAAAAGCACCCCACAAGCACCATCAGCCAGAGTTGAGATCCCCCGAACCCGTTGTGGGTGTCTACAGCACCACCGTGCAGGCCCATGAGGTGAAGGTGAATGACTGCAAGTGGATCACAGCTGCTGGAAGCAGATCATCACAGGACATCACCAGGCGGGAGCCACAGGTACAGCCGGCATCGCAGAGTATGGGCTAGCTACAAGGAGGCTCCCCACTCACGAAAGGGGCCACTTTTAGGAAAAGGCCTTCTACATCAGCATGACATGAGCGAGGTCTGATTTCCCCATTGGACCAAAGTGACATCCTTGCCAGAGGGCCGGACGCTCCACATTTTACAGAAGTGACCACAACAGCACAGTTGACCCATTGCAAGCATGTTTAAGAGATGTGTGTACGGAACAAGACTTTTCAAAACAGGAAGAGGCAGTCACTAACCTCTAAAGGACTGGCTGTGATGAAAAGCCAAGTAGCATGAGGAATGTGAACACACTGGATGTGGAGCTGGAAGAGCTGGGTTCGAATCCAGCCTCTGCTTCTTGCTGGCTGTGTGAACTCTGGCCAGTCCCTTAGCCTCTCTGATTCTTAGAGTCCCCATTTGTAAAGGGTCCTTTTCAAAGGGTTGTGATGAAAATGAAGTGAAGTCGTGTCTGAGGCCATGACTTCCACAGTCAGTGCCAAGTAAAAATTAACTCCTCTTCTCCTGCTCCTGATGGAGACATTCCCTGGCATGGTGGGTGGAGTCCCAATTGCCACCCACAGGGCTCCTGCCTTGTACATATTACTGCAGGCTCAGAGCGTGGGGGTTGAGCCCAGTTCTGGAGACAGACTGCTTGGTTTTGGAGCCACGTGCTGCCACTTACTAGTGGTTTGACCTGGGACAAATCCTTAAGCATTGTGCCTTAGTTTCCCCTTTATAAAATGGAGATGGTAGCAGCTACCCCATGGGGTTAAAACATCAATATTACAATCGTCCCCTACTCTTTCCTTCCTTCCCTTTTTTCTTCCTCCCTCCCCCTCTCGCTTCCTCCCTCCCTCCTTCCCTCCTTCCTTTTCTTCCCCGACTCCTTCCATTCTTCCATTCCTTTCTTCCTTTCCAGTGGAGCATCTCCAACGTGCCTGATACTTCCCAGGCCCATGAAATAGAGTGGGGAACAAGAGAAGAAAGAGAACGTGAGCCACAAAGGAAGGGTGCTATCATGAAGCATGCATGCAGGTGGGAAGGACGGTAAATGAGTGAACGAATACGACTTTTCTAAAATACCGATGAGCTGTCAAAGGAAAACAGCCAGGACTGAGGGAGGCCTCTCTGAGAAGGAGGCACTGAAGCTGGGACCCGCAGGGCAAGAAGGGGCCGACTTGAGGATACGTGTGAAGAGGTCCTGTCTCCACACCCTCACCTCAGCGAAGCCCAAAACCTGGGCTCCTCTGAGAGCCCAGAAAGGGAAGGGGAGAGGAAGGAGCAGGAAGAGAAGCCTGCAGTCAGCACTGAGAGTCACCCAGCACATCAGAGAAGGGTGGCCAGGAAGCGGGGGAAAGGGTGCCAAAGAAGAGCTGGCCCCCTG
Organism: Mandrillus leucophaeus; assembly: GCF_000951045.1. Classification (NCBI taxonomy): domain Eukaryota; kingdom Metazoa; phylum Chordata; class Mammalia; order Primates; family Cercopithecidae; genus Mandrillus; species Mandrillus leucophaeus. Next base: position 2,753,274 of record NW_012108585.1, on the reverse strand, counting down.
GGAAGGGGCAGGTTGATCACACTTGGAGGAGAGGAAGGTAGGCAAAGAGAGAAGCAAAGAGGGAGAGGGGCTGGGGGAAGAGGCGACCATGGCGGGGACTGCTGCATTAGCTGCTCCGTGAGAGCCGCCAAGCTCAGCTCTGGCCACATCAAGCAGGAAGGCCCTGCACACATAGGACTGTAACTGCCACTGATGGCACCACTGCCCAGTCCTTGCCTCCCCAGTGCCTTTGCTTGATCAAATCGGAGGAGAGGGGCAGCCACAGAGTGCGTCACTGTTTTTATTTCTTCTTCTTGGGATGGTGTGTTATTCCTGCTGCCAGAACTGTTTTTTATTTTCATTTTCTGTGGCCTTGGAGAAAATACATAAGGTATTTCCACTTGGAAGAAAAGTGGATATTTCCTTTTCATGATCACAGCTCAGGACACCGGCTTGCTGCCATGGGGCACTACAGGGGGACTGTGCGGCCTTCACAAGAGGCTTGGGAGTCTGTACCGGCCAGACTCAAGTTTGGAAATGTAGGTAGAAAAGCGTGGATGTGGCTCATAGGACAACAGGCAAATGGGTGAGCGTACTCACAGTGGAGGAAACGAGGTGAGAGAGAAAAAAGACTAGCAAAAATTACTAGAGAGGAACGTTTAAAAATACAGAGGAGAATAAAAAGGCAAACAGGAAGAGAAAACATGCAAGAGCGAGACAGAAAAGCGCAACCTCTGGGTGAGCCCACTCGCCACGCTGACAGAACCTGGGTTCAGGTCCCACACTCGCATGCCCCAGAGGTATCTGCTGCCCAGAAGAGAGTGTGCGTGCCTGCGGAACAGGAGCCCGCGCACAGACAGTGTCGGACCGTGTCGGGTGCCTTGGAGAGCCTGCTGGGCATGACTCATCCCTGACTCCATGAGGAGGCAAGCAGTTTTGGGTCCCCTGGGAAAAGAACTGGGCCTTAGTATTCCTTCTTGGGAGAAAGAAAGCCTATGATCCCAGCACCCCTGTCCCACTGAAGCCAGGGTCCCCCCGGCAGACACCTGACTGCCCTCTGGCTAGAAATGAATCTCCAGCTCAGGGTTACCCACATTCAGTAAGGGGTACAAAAAACTTGGGAAACACTGGGTTAAGCAAAGTCAAAAGGTTTCTTTGCTACAGGACTTCTCAGAGCCTTTAATGAGCCGGTATGCCCTGTGTCACTCAAACAGGGGTAGGGACTGCGGTGTGCTGACACCCGGAACACAGAACCCTTCCACTTTCTTAAAATCTCAGAATAGCTGTTGACATCTCAAAGGATGCTGCCCTTCCTTTGAGACTGGTAGGTGGGAAGCCTGACCCAGGCATAGGGACACCAGCTGAACTTGGTTCCTATCCAAGCCTCCCAGGTCCTTCCCTTCCCTTCTGTTCCCACTAAGCACAGGCAACCAAATCCGGCCATCCATGGGACGCTGGTGTCTTCCCCATGGCTTATGTACGACTTCGCCCTTTGATCATCTCCATAAAATTCCCATTCCCAAAGTCTGAGCCACAAGAGGAATGGCAAGGCTGTGTTGCATAAGTGCTAGTCCTTTTAAAAGAAATATCGAAAATGATGGGCCCCAGTGGAGTGAGGAGAATAAAGAGACGGGCAGCTATGCTCTGAGTGACTGCCATGTGTAGACAGTAAATCAAGGGACACTTGGAACACGGGTGACTAGTGTCATCCCCATCTTACAGATAAGGAAACAAACTCAGAGAGATGACGCCGCTTATCCCAGGTCCCACGGCCGGCAAATGATGGAGATGGGATGAGACTTGGGCCAGTCTTACTCTGAATCCCACCCTCTCTGCACTGCCTAATGTTTCATCCCTGCTGTGCAAGGCACTGGTTTGAGTTTTGGGGGCAGCCTTGGGTGGGGGGTGATTTAAAAACTCATCAGATGGTCTCAGCTTTTAAGGAGCTTATAGTCTAGCAGGAGAGGAAAACCCCTGTTCCCTAACTCCTGTTCCTCTTCCCTGGGGAAGAAGAAGGGGCGCTCACCTCTAGTTCGGGAAGGGGAGGCATTTGAGCTGGGCCTTAAAGGACAGAAGGGTTCCAATGGTCTAAATGGCAGTGAAGGGCCTTCTCTGTGGAAGGACTATGGTGAGCAAAGATGCAGGTCGGAAAGGTCAGGTTGGCTTTGGGGACCCGTGTGTCTCACATGAGGTTATGGAGGGACGGCGGGACTTGAGCGAGACGGTAGGACGGCGGCCAGATCCAGCCAGAGCAGCTGTGAAACCTCAAACACAGCAGTTTTGCAGCAGGATGGTAGGAGGTTTCGGGATAGCGGGCTTTGGAACAGCATGTCGCTGCATTTTATCAGAGCTCTGTTGACACATGTCTGGTCCAATAAATTAACATTTCCATCTCAGCTGACTTCATTTGGCAGGAGCAATAAATTCACATGGCAATTCAAACTGAGAAGGGGAAGAGTATGTGGGGGAGGAGCGGGCACAGGGATAGGATAGAAGGTAGAGTCATTCATACTTTATCAAATTGCTTTCATTTGTTCATGCAGTCATTCAAAAAGCATTGGGTAGGCTGGGCGCAGTGGCTCACGCCTGTAATCCCAGCATTTTGGGAGGCCGAGGCAGGTGGATCACCTGAGATCAGGAGTTCAAGACCAGCCTGGTCAACATAGTGAAACCATGTCTTTAGTAAAAATACAAAAATTAGCTAGGGGTGGTGGCACACACCTGTAGTCCCAGGTACTTGGGAGGCTGAGGCAGGAGAATCACTTGAACCCAGGAGGTGGAGGTTGCAGTGAGCCGAGATCACGCCACTGCACTCCAGCCTGGGCAACAGAGTGAGACTCCTCAAAAAAAAAAAACAAAAAAGCATTGGGTGGGCCCAAAAATCAGCTTATTTTATGAGTGTATCTTTCTAGCAGCCAATTCACTTATATCACAAATTTTACCTATATTTTGAATTGTTAGGCTTAGACAGAGTTGCATGCTTTTCAGTCTTTTCTCAGTGTGCCCTCGTGTTATTTATTCCACAATTCTGTCCTGTAGAATAGGTTCTCTGCTACGTACTCAACACGAGAGAAACCTATATTCGGACACATTTATTCTTCCAGCACAGCCCCTTCCTCCTGATTTCAATAGTTTGAAAACTCAGCAAATCCATTGTATAGGCATCTCTTAAATATCTATGTATTTACATATTGATCAACATATTTATTCTCCGGTTCAAAAAAAAGTGAGATGATTTATTGAGCACTTACTATGAAGTGGAGGTGGCTGAATTAAATTGAATTAATGACAGAGATAGGGCAAGCTCAATGCACTTTCTCCCGAGCCCTAAAACAAAGCATACAGTGTGAGCCTCCGGCCATGGGTGCGCCTGTCTCACTGCTGGGCTCCCGGGTCTTACGTGTCTCCTATCTCCTGGAGACCATGGTTTAAGTTGCCAGGTCTGCTGGGCACTGCCCCTTATCCCCATGATCTCAAAAGATCCAGGGAGGGCCTGAAGAGCATTTAATGGAGTACAAAGCCACAAACGTCACTCCCTGACCGGTTTCTCTAAGAAGCCAGGTCTGAGGTTATCGAGCACATAGCAAGGCCTCTCTGGTGTGTGTTCTGAGGAAGGACGGCCTTGCCAGCAGGGGCTGCGGGGGGCCTGTGCGGTGTCCTGGGCGTCCTGCAGCGGGGCTGGGGCTGTGGCAAGGGAAGGGAGGGACCCCTGCCTGGGGGGCTGCTCTTCCTGAGGGACCTCCACAGCCACAGGGGTAATGAGCTAAGGGCAGTGGAGGGGCAGGTGGGCATGCTGGGGGGCCTTGGGTGTGGGGAGCCAGGGCCTAGCTTGAGCAAGAAGACAGCTCTGGGGCCCAGAAAGGCTCTTCCTGGCTCCACAGGACAGCTCAGAGGGGCAGCCACGAGCGAGAGGCTATCTAAGTCAAAGGCCCTCTCCTTTCATGGCCCCTGTGCCTCCGACTTCTCTCCCCAAATGAAAGGAAGCAGACACCTGCAGTTCCTTCGGGGCAGAGCTTCAGAAGGACAGGGCAGCTTTCTGCCTCCAGCCCAGCAATCCTGAGGACGGGGGAGGAGCCTCAGGGTGGACAGACAGCAGCGCTGGGCTAATCCCCTGCACACACCTGAGGATCTGCAATCTTCTTCTCACTGGATTCATCTCAGCAAGCCCTGGAAACCTCTGGGCTCCCTGGTGTAAAAGGTGAAAGGGTGGCCAGGCTACCTCATGGCTGCTTTCTGAATGGAGGGCTCTTGGTTGCCTCCGGTGACTCCAGTAAGGCCAGGGCCTGGGGATTAGGGCCGGGAGGCAAGGGCTCTGCTCCTCCTGGTTCTTAGCTGCTCTGAACACCACCAGCAGCGCCATTTGAGCCCGCAGAAGGATCAGAGCTTCTGTAGTTATTAGTGGTTTTCATTCAGCGAAAAATAGAACCGTAACATTCCAGTGTACCCCCCACCTCCAGCCCCTCGCCCCCTGATTCTAACAGGTCTTTCACCTGCCTTGTCCCTAAAGGCCCCAGGGCTCTGCCTGCCTGTGCCTGAGCACTTCCAGTCACTCTTCTTTTCTTGTCTATATAAGGCCTGCCTTCATTGCAGCTCTCCACCGCAGGGCTGCTGTGGGCTGAGGCTGCTGCTCTGTCCTTCCCCGCCCGAGTGGTGAGGCTCCTGACACCCCACAGGGCTCAGGAGGTGGGGGAGCAGCTGGCTTTGCTGGGGAAAGTTGGAAACACCCAACACATACACTGGCAGGGCAGCTGGGGATGTCACGATGGTGAGATCTGCGCTGATGTAGGCCCTTCCTAATAGGCAGAACTGGCCTCTCTGGAGAGTGGCAGAGCCTGGTAGTCTTACAGGGGCTGGGCCTCTCATGCTGCAAGGGGAGCAGGGAGAGAAAGATGAGAGAAAAATCCATGTCACAATGGGAGGCAGCCGGGAGAAAGGAAGGACAGGTAAGCCA
>NW_012108585.1:2699835-2747449 GCF_000951045.1 Mandrillus leucophaeus | reverse complement strand
ACACACATGCACAGGGTCCAGATGCTTTTTACTCCAAGCATATTTTTTCCTCATTTACTTTAAATATTTGGTTTTGGCATCCTTTGCACAAAGTAATCCATGGAAATCATGATCCTTTGAAAAGGAAAACTATATCATAAACCAATTCCTTGCTGGGGTCCACTCGTGACAAACTTCCACAACCACAGGAGCCACGGCGATCCCAGAGAGAAGGAAGGTGGTGGGACACGAAGGGCGTTGTGCCCTTTCCTGCTGTGAATGGGAGGCCAGGGTTGTGTTTCCAAAACTGGGTGGTGGGGCTGCTAAAACGGTGCCCTGCAATGAGCTCGGTGAGGTTGATTCTGCCGTCGCCATAGGCATCAGGCCTGGCCAAGCCTCGCTGCTCCAGGGAAGGACCCTGTCCCTCCGGCAGATTGGAATGGGAACAGGATGCATGAGCCCACCATCCAAGTCTGACAGCTAAAAACAACCCACAGTCTGAGAGGACGAAGCTGCCAGCTTGCTGAGGCCCGCGGCTGGCAGGTGAGGATGATTCATTCCCACCCCGATTGAAAATTCTCCTCTGTTTGCATTCCTGTCTCTCTGAGCTGTCCTGCTCATCCATCTCTCCCTTCTGCTTGCTTTCTCTCGTGCTCTCCCTTCCTCTCCTGCCCCATTTTCCTCCTAGCCCTACTTCCCTCTCCTCCCTGACCTGAGACGGATTGTGTGCATCACACCTGCATTGCCTCCACCTCCCTTGCTGGGCAGCGGGCCCTGCGTGGGCTCCTCTTTCTTGCATTTGGCACAAGTGCCATGGGAGGCACCCAGGGAGCACAGGTACTTGCCTTGCTAAGGTGAACACTGCCGCTTCAGGGAGGACTACAAGGGATTGGGGCGGGGGGACTGCAAGGAACTGGAAAAGACACAAAGAGAACCCGCAATCAAGGCCCCCAACTTCAAGGGGAACAGACAAGCATCATTTCTAACCTGGTTTTTGCTTCAAGCACAATTGCCAACAAAAATTTAAAAATTATGGTGAGAAACCTATAATAGGAGTCTCGTTGAAGATTCTACCTGTAGTGACCATCCACTGCTGGTTAATACATCCATCAACAGAAACTCATCAAGGAGGGCAGACCTATGGCGATACCTCCATTCTCAACCTCCTGGTCTGACGATGCTCTTGACTTTATCAGAGCTGAGTAGCCTGAACCTGAAGATACTTCCCAGAGGATGGGTCCCTAGGGATGACCTAGTTCTACACCTGTCACTTTAGTGGTGAGGAGTCTGAGGCTAATCATCTGGGGGAAGGAGACGATCCGTTGACGGGTGACAAAACTAGGTCGGAACCCAAACATCCCAATTCAAAGCCCACTGCTTTCACCAGCGTGCCACACCAGGGTGCTTCATCCAAGGAGTGTTTTGACAGTCAGCAGTTACCATGAGGACAAAAGGACAAGTCCAATGTCAGCATGTATGATCACATGTGCTAACAACGAACAGAGAGCCACGAGCTGAAGACACTGACAGGACAAGAAGACAAGTGTCAGCATAAGTAGGATAAACTAACGTGATTATGAGTGGCACTAGTCAACATACCCGGGATTAGTATTATTGCAATATGGGGCAAAGGAGATGTTGAGGAAGGGGATGTCACGGAGGATGGCAATAGGCTTCTTACTTGATGTTATGACTGGTGCCCTGGAAATGTTTAGAAATATCAGTGCAAGACTTCAGAAGTAGGAGTCCTTTTCCATGAAAACTAAATATATTGTTTCAGCTCTAAGTTTTATATACTAAATTGAAATGAGTAAGACTTCACTAGTGAGCAAAAGGAAATTAAATGTGGACAAAACTCTTCACAGAAAGTGGCTTGGAGATTTCTGCTTCCAGAAAGATGGAGTAGACACATCTTTCCCTACTAAGTGCAACCAAAATCCCTCTACGTTATATATAAAAGAAGCATAAAAAGACTCTAAAACAGGAGAGAAGACAGTAGACCAGAAGGGAACCCCAGGACCTGAGGAGTGACACAGCAGAGTTCTCTGGGTTCCCGGGGAACCCAGAAACATCAAAAGGTACAGACCAAAAAAGAAAAAAGCCCCAATTAAAGCCTCCTCTCGTTAGCCAAAAGCCCAGGAAAGGGGAAGTCTAGCAAGACACAAACTTTGTAAAACTGTGGTAAAATATACATAACATAAAATTTACTACGTTAGCCGTTTTCAAGTGTACCATCCAGTGGCGCTGAGCACATTTACATTGTTGTGCAATTATCACCATCCATCTCCTGAGCTTTTTCATCCTCCCAAACTGAAACTGTGTACTTAATAAATAATAAATCCCCATTATCCCTTCTCTCCAGCTGCTGGAAACTGTAATTCTACTCTTTGTCTCTATGAATTTGCCTAGTCTAGGTACCTCATATAAGTGGAATCATGCAATATTTGCCTTTTTATGTCTGGCTTATTTTACTTAGCATAATGTTTTCGAGGTTCATCCATGTTGTAGCGTGTGTTGGAAATTCCTGGCTCCCCACCTGTCTTGATGCCACCCTGGCAAAAGAGTTGGGGTGCCTTGTGACAGCCTGATGAGGATGGATGTCGAGGTTCCCCACTTGGCCTTTGCTGGGGGAGGAGTGGGTGAAGCCACTGTTTTCCTTGTGGTGTTCGGCTAGAGGAGAATAGTTATTGTCTAAAATTTTCTGTCTTAATATAAAAATAAGCAAAGGATTTGAATAGACATTTCTCCAAAGAAGATCTACAAATGGCCAATACGCACATGAAAAGATGCTTGACATCACTAGTCATTAGGGAAATGCAAATCAAAACCACAATGAGATACCACTGCACACCTATTAGGATGGCTATTAGCAAAAGAACATTCCTTCCCACTGGGTCATAACGAAGCTCCCCAGGACCCACATGGTGTCAGCGGAGACCATGTGAGGAACCTGAACTTCCACCCCAACTAGGCAGTAATGAGGTATGCCTCCCTTTCCCTGCAGAAGTGGTGTCAGGGGAGGCCTAAGGGAGGGCCAGGACACTCACCACATAGTAATGAGGCCTCTCCCCTGCTGCGGTGTCAGTGAGGCAGTAAGGAGGCTCCGCTCTGCCTCCAGCCAGGGTGGTATCAGCAGAGGTCCAGCAGGAAGCCTGAGCCACGCCAGCAGTAATGAGGAGGCCCTGCCTCGCTGAGTGTTGATGAGGGCCAAGTGGGAACCCGGCTTCCACCCTTACTGGAATAACAAGATGGTGGCATCCCTCCTCCCTGCTGGGTCAGTGGCAAAGGAAAGCAGCTGTAAGGGAAGGCTTCAAATAACATCCGGAGCCGCATAACACCCAGAACATCCAGGTTCCAATTGGAAATCATTCCTCATACCAAGAACAGGAAAGCGCCAACTTGAATGAGAAAAGGCGCTTGGATGACACTAGCACTGAGATAACCCAGATGTTAGAATTATCTGACAAAGATGTTTAGGCGGCTACTGTAAAATGCTGCAACAAGCAATTATAAGCACGCTTGAAACTGTGGAAACATAGAAAGTCTCAGCAAAGAAACAGAGCCTCAGTAAAAAAAATGGAAGACATAAAGAAGGTTAAATGAACATTTTAAAAGTAAAAAGAACAATAAATGACATTTAAAAACTCAATGAATGGGCTCAATAGCAGAATACAGACAACAAAGGAAGGAATCAATGAACTTGAAGGTAGAATAATAGAAATTACCTAACATAAGCAATGGAGAGAAAATAATCTTTAAAAAGTGAGCAGAGTAGGGTGGCCTGTGGGATTATAACAAATGCTCTAACATCCATGTCATCAGAGTTCCAGAAGGAGAGAAAGAGGAGGATGGGGCTGAAAAAGTACTCAAAGAAATAATGGCTGAAAATTCCTTATCTAAAGACATAAATCTACAGATTCAAGAAGCTGAGTGAAGCCCAAATAGGATAAGCCCAAAGAAATCCACACCAAGATACATCACAGTCAAACCCTTGAAAACCAAAGCCAAAGAAAATATTTTGAGAGTAGTGCAAGGGAAATGTCACCTTGCCCAGTGGGGAAATAATTCAAATGACAGCATCTTTCTCATCAGAAACCATGAGTATCAGAAAGAGGTGGCACACCATTTTGCAAGTGCATAATGAAGGAAAGTGTCCACCCAAAGTATATATCCAGTGCAAATATTCTTCACAAATGAAGGGGAAATAAAGGTATTTTCACAGATGAAGGAAATCTAAGACTTTGTCACCAACAGACCTACACTAAAAGAATGGCAAAAGGAAGTTCTCTAAGCCGAAAGGAAATTATTTTTTTAAGGAATCTTGGGTTATCAGGAAGTAAGGAAGAACAGAAAGAGCAAGAATATGGGCAAATGAATAGACTTTCTATCTCTTCTAGAGTTTTCTAAATTTTGACAGTTGAAGCAAAAATCGTAACACATGCATTTCTCATGTGTGTGGAGGAAATACCTAAGGCAATTCTATCATAAATGGGTGAGGATAAAAGGGAGATAGACACACTTCATTTGGGCTGGAAAAAAGTAATACCAGTAGACTGATAAATTATGTCTATATAATGTAATACTCAGAGCAACCACAAAACAGCTATACAAAGAGCTACACTAAAAAACACTAGAGGCAGATAAAAATGGAGTTCTAAAAAATGTTCAACGAATCCACAGAAATGCAAGAAAATCCATTTCTATAACATTCTTGAAATGACAAAATTATAGAGATGGAGAACAAATTAGTAGTTGCCAGGGGTCAGGGATGGTGAGGAGGAAGGGTGGGTGTGTCTAAATGGGCACACAGGGAAGCTCTCCATGGTGAAGGAACAGTTCTGCACCTGCGGCAGTGCTCACATGAATCTACATATGATAAAACAACACAGAACTACACATACACATTGTTCCAAAGTCAGTTTCCTGGTTTTGAGACTGTGCCATCGTTATGTACATATGGTGTGACTATTGGGGGAAACTGGGTGAAGGGCACTGTCTCTGTGCTACCTTTGAAACTTCCTATGAACCTATAATTATTTAAAATCTTTAAAAAATTTAAAGTGACTTGGATCAGTAGAATGTATCTATATCCTGTCCCCACTCTTTCCAGATTTCCCACAGGGAGTAGCTGAGTTATCCTCTAAGGAGTCTAAACTAGCAGGCCCGTCAGGTGGAGAAACAGAGGTAGGGAGCTCCCTTAACAGAGTAAGTTCCTGTGCCGTTTAGCAGTGTGTTTATGTCCTGAGCACTGAGCCAGGCAATTTGAGAAGTTAGGGACATGTACCTGGATCCTTCCTGATAATCCCAAAGCTGCTTTTCTTCCTGGATACCCTCAGTCCTTCGTGCTTAGCTCTTCACAAAGAAAAGCCACCAAAAAAAAAAAAAAAAAAAAAAAATCCAGCCACAGACTTTGGCTATGTAATCTTTCTATGGGAACCTCCGCTGCTTGGTTTCTTCCCACGTGAACAAGCGATCCCCAGAAGCTGACGAGACAAACTATTTGTCTTCATGTGCTTGGCCACTTGATCTTCTGGAACCCAGGGCCCCCCACGCATCCGGCTGGGAGCCGGCCGCTTTCTGCCTGGGCACATAAGGAGAGTCCATATTAGGAGAGGTGCGCACAGCAAGCCAGCTTCTGAGGGGAAATCGAGTCCTGCCTTCCAACAAATCGTCTGATCACGCAGGATTGCACACGGTTGAATGTCACTGATTTAATCTCGCTTAGAAAATACTGATTGTAAGTACACAGGGCACCCCTTCCATGCAAAATGCCTGCTAAGTGAACCCCTTGTGGCTTGGGTGCACGGCTCCTAAGAAGAGGGTGGCCTTTATCCTAAGAAAGGAACAAATGGAATGTTAGGGTAGACAAGGGGACAAGGGGAAATGTGCTTCACCCAGAAAGACAGGCTAAGGCTGCTCCCACGAGCACTCTCGGTTACTGTGAGGAAAAGGTCAGGGGTTCATTCCTGAGGAGCATGGGGTTCAGGCAGTGCTGAAGAGCTAAGGACACAGCCGGCGCTTCCCGAGGCACTTTAATTACTGTTCTTGTTACAGACACAGGAGTGGACTAGCGGTGATTCTCAACCTTTTCCACAGTGTGGCACACAGAGAAAGGGACAGTGCTTTCATGGCATCCACAGGGAAATGGATGAAGCACCCACAAGCAGAGGTGACCAGCCTAGGGGATCCTGAGTCCAGGCCCTGCCTGGCTGGACAGAGCCCACAGTGTGCCCTGACACACAGCAAGGACATTCTGACTAGAGGACTTCTGTAGACACTTTCAAGGGTGAGATTCATTAAGTCTTTCCTCCAGGTGGAAACAGGTATCTCTGAGAAAGTCTCTGGGGCCCAGGGCAGAGCTGTGGTCCACGGACACCAGCACTTTGTCGACACCAGCGTCTTTATCGTCTTGTGGTGGGAAAGGCACCAAGTGCTCCACGCAGCCCCTGAGTGACGCAGCAGACATCTACCTGGGACTCACCGGGAGATGGTGGGGGCTGGACTGAAGAGACGGAGGAGGGGCCCTGCAGGTTGCACGAGTCATCTTCTCATCTGTTATTTACTGCGCTTGTCCTAATCATATAGTGTCAATGCATCTATAAATTATCTTGTCTCACAGCAGCTGCCAGGAGTGGTAAAAGCTGTCACTTAATCAAAAAAGTTTAATTAAAGAATTTTAAAAAAAGAAAGGAAAGGAAAAGCAGCCTTGGGATGGCAGCTCCGGGCCTTGCAGAGCTGGTGAGAGGTGAGGCCAGTGCAGGAGTCACATGCCTGCGGCTTCCTCCTTGACTTCTAAACCCTCTTCCCTGGGTCCTCACAGCTCCACACTCACTCCTGCCTCCAATGCCGTCCCTCTGCAGCCCACCTTCATACAAGACGGGAAGTCACTCGTCCAACGACACAAGCAGCTAGTCAGCGTGTGGCCAGGACCAGAAGGTCAGTCTTAGGAGATGTGTCTCTGGCCTGGAGTTGTATCTGCTTCACCTTGATTTTGGGGCAGGGCAGTGAGACACTAGTTGGAAAAGAATTAAGGGTGTTAAAAGCAGGTTGACCTCCAGGAAATGTCAGAAAGACCGTGGTTGACCCTCATCACTCCAGGCCTACGTCCCAGCCCCTGTCTGTGTGCTGCTGCCCACACACACAAGTCCCTCTGCCCTCCCCCACAGTGCTATTCTAATGCCCCAACTCGAAGATCCTCATGATCTCTCTCTCTCTCATCCCTACCCAAACACAAAAGCAAAACAAAGCAAATAACCTTGCTCATAGCAGAGGGTCAAATGGGTAGGAAAAAAATTAACGGACCTATTATTCCTAAGGTATTATAATTGATATGGCTTAAATCGTAATCCAAGGAATAAATCCTTGAAGGGGGCAATGTTCTAGTGGTGGTGGTGGTGGTGGTGGTGGTGGCACAGCAGACCCTTCCTGCTGACCCTGAGACCAGGCCACCAGGGCTCCCACTGGCACTGGGGGCTCACAGTGCTGGTTAGGAGAATGAAAGCTGAATGGTGATGCAAGGTTATTGCTAGTAGATTGCTGCTTATCTCCAGATTACAACAACATCCGCGTGCACTTGAAGATTTATAGGTCAGTTTCACATGTGAAGTCGTCAGAGCCAGTGTTCAAATGATCATTTCACAGACAGGACTACTGAGACTCGAGAGGTTAAAGGCTTTGCTTAGGGTCACACAGCAGCAAGTGGCAGAGTAAGGCCTGGGACAGCAAACCCTTTGCTGTCCGCATTCACACTGCCTGCAACGCAACCTCCTGTCTGCCTCTTCCAGCTGATGGGCTTCTGTTCTCTGGAGCTCCAGGTCAGGTCTGGCCCAGGACCCTGGAAGCACACAGAGGTGCCCCTTCCCATTGCAGTCTCCAGCAGAGCCTCCTAGCCAACCACGTTGCACATGGCGCTCAACTCATTTTGTTATCTTCCTCAAAGCTCTAGGAACAAGAGGAGAAGCTTAACGTTAAAGGCCTGGACCGCTGCCGGCCAATAAGATAAACAGTCAAAAAGGTCAGGTGCTGCTTGGGTAATTGACTAGCTTTGGTGGAGTCACAGAACCAGACTAGAAATCAAAGTTTTCTCAAGCAGGATGTTCCAGCATTTGCAATGAACACTGCCATCTTTTGAGATACTGTAATTCAGCCTGTATTCATCTTCTCTGCCAAGAGGCATGAACCTACAATATTCATGTATAAAGAAATTCACCATGTTTAAACAAAAGTTTTAAAGAATGAGGTCCTCATCCCATTGTCACAGGCTCGTGCCATATCTAGAGCCTTCTTTAAATAACAGAAAAATAGGTGACACTTTACTCCCTTCCTTCTCATTGTGGATGTGTTCAGAAGTGTACAAAAGGAGAGGACATAGTGTAAAGAACTCCATATGCATGTCTAGCTTGCATTATTTTACAACATTCAGTGCTTACTAGCTGCCAGGCACACAGTCAGTTAATACTTGCTTTGAAGATCATAACTCACTTATTCTTCGTAGTAAGCCTATGAACTAAGTATTATGTCCATTTTAAAGCAGGGAAAACTGAGGCATAGGGAGGTTAAGCAATTTGCCAAGGAAACAAAGCTATACATGGAGGAGCTGGGAATCACACCCGGGCAGTCTGGCTCTCGGATTTGTTCTTGACCATCATGGATGCCCTACCCAGATCTGTGGTTGCTCTCCTGTCTGCTAGCTCTATAACATTACACTCTGTGACTCAGTTTCCCCATCTGTTCAAAGGAGAGACCTGTCCTACCTACTGAGCTCATAGGCTGGTTGATGATGATCAGATGAGGTCATGGAAATGTGTCCTTTATCACAAGGGTGTGAAATGAATGTCAGTATAATAATTTTTTCTTTTAAGGTGCAGTTTAAGTCCTCCTTTGAATCTTAACTGTGGGCACCTTGGCTGCTGCCCAACAGACTCGTCCTGCAGCCTCCTCTGTGTGCAGCCTGGCACTGGGCCTGGGCAGGGGGCAGGGGACACAGGTTCCCACCCCTGCCACGGAGGCCCAGCACACCAACAAGGACTGGAGACTCAAATGCAGTAGTACCAGAATAATTCTGGCCTATTCCAGACCCTCCCTGAGGTGTCACCAAGAGCCATCCAGTTATTTTGAGAAGACTGGGGTCAGGAGCTGGGAGAGACTGAAGGGAGGACCAAGCCTTGGGGGGCTTCTAGGCCGAGATAGGGAGGGGGTCTGAGGGCAGCAGGGAGCAGGGGACTTGGAAGAAAAGGCTGAGAGGACGAGGATGGAGATGCCTGGCATGTGGAGGGCAGGGCAGAAGGGAGATGCAACTGAAGCATCAAGTGTATCTGGGGGTGGAAGGAAGCAGTAACAATAGCTGTAGCTGCTGCGCCTCCTTCCATGGTTACCAGTCAGCAGATCAGTGTTAGTGGTATACATCTCTGCCCAGGCGTCAGGCACTGTCAGGGCCAGGCACTCAGTGGTGAGCAGTCCAGATGGGGCCCCTTAGATTAGGTAACTTGGGGGCAGGTGGATAAACAAGAGGGAAGAATGCTTCAAGGGAGGCAGAGAATGCTGTGGGGTGCAGAATGGGAGACCCTAAGCCAACCTGAGGTGTTCAGAGAAGATGCCGTGCTAAGCACGTTATTTGCGTTATCTCATTCTGTATTCGTAGCAGCCCTGTGTGGGTTTCATGCTACAGATAAGGTCAGCAAAGCCAAGTTTGCTCATACAGCATGGGGATGAAATTCTTTGGTAAAAGGAGCAGGTTCTCAAACCCGGGTCCCTCTGACTCCAATCGCATGCTTTGACCCTAATGAGAACTTGGTAGGTAGATGGAGTCAGTTATGGGCACATAAGCCCCTGCCCCGTAGGCACCACCCAGAGTCTGCTTCACAATGAGTCATTACTCATTGCTGAGTTCCTCACTCTGCTTTAGCCTTTGCATTCAGAGACAGGCAACAGGACATGAAGGAATGACCTGGTTTCTAGAGCTCCACAGGCTGGAGTTGAGTCCTGGTCCACCAGTGATCCATGTTATTTAACTTCCCTGAGCCTCAGTTCTCAGCTGTGTAAAATGGGTTTAATATTATCCACCCCACGGTGGTGTAGTGAGGAATAAATGAGATAATGCAAAGTACCAGGCCCTTCACACTGTTGGTGATACAGTTTTAGGAACACACTCCCCTTTGCTTTCACCTCCAGGAAGCAAGATCTTTAAAAACTGGGCACAGCTGCTGTAAGACTCACTGTCTAAATCTCCTAAAAACCTTGCAAGGGGGAATCGAACCCCTGGTGCATACAGGCAGCCACATTGGCATTAATATATCCCAAAAGCAAGAGAGAGGAAGTCAGGGTTCAGATGCTGAGTTATTAATGACCTGAGGTCATTGTGAGTAGTTCTTTAATAAGATGGAGTAAACCCACGGGGATGATATGGATAGGAAGCAGGGAAGAAACGGGTGGGGTCCCTGGCAAGGGTTCCACCCCCAAGCCTGGACCCACGGCCCTGAATGAAAAGTTCACATCCCTGTTTTCCTGCCCAAATGTTGCCTTTTGGCTCACCACGCTCCCATAAAAACCCCAAGCTCTGCTGGCAGAGGAGCAGAGCAGTGTGGCAGAGAAGGAGAGAAGAGAAGAGGTGTCTGAACATTGAGAGGAGAAGAGGCAGCTGGACATCAGAGACTATGGTTGGAGGGAGTTCAGCCGGGGATGGTTGGACAGAAGTTTGGCTGGTTGAACTCCAGAGGAAGATTATCTTCCCACTCCATCCCCTTTCCAGCTTCCCATCCCGTTGAGAGCTACTTCCACCACTCAATAAAATCTCTGCATTCACCATCCTTCACATCTGTGTGACCTGATTCTTCCTGGATGTCGGACAAGAACCCAGGCACCAAGAGGGCAGGGCGTAAAAGGCTGTCACCTGGATCCTCCACTGACCTGGGTTAACATTAAGTCTTCCACGGATGGAAAATACTAAAGGAGCACTGTTTGTAACACACACCCTCTGGGGCTCTAGAGGCCACAGGCAACCACTAGACATTGTTGTGGGCAGGTAAGGGGTTCATTCTTGCTACAGCCCAAGAGTACTTGCCCCGGTTCCTGCACCCACTCATCTGCATGCTCCCCCTTCCACAAAGGGTTAGAGTACAGCAGCCAAGCAAAGGAGCCACCCCTGTCCCCCTGTCTCAAGTCCCAGGGTGGAGGTGTTAAGGGAGCTCTTCCATCTCAGGGAGAGGGTCAAACTGTACCCAAAGCCCCATGTTCCTGGGATCTGTGACAATGACAGCTGCTAGGTCCCTGAAGGGGCACCTCACAGGTGTTACCAATAACAACAGTACTAGGAAAGCTCTTCTGGCTTTCCCAGTAAGAATGTTTCATGAATTCTTCCTGTCCTGAGGTCCCCAGGTAAGAAGGTGTCACAGTTTCCTTGTTCCTCTGCAAGTTTCTAGCCTGCTGCCTCCTTTGGGCTGTCTCACCAGGAACTGTCTTGGGCAGCTTCAGACCTCACACATCCTCTCCTGTGGACCTACGCTCCCCTCTCTTTCTGCGGCTTTGGGTGGTGTAGACCACCCTCTTCTGACCTGGAATGCTGCAGCAGCATTTCAAAGTGCTTCTCTAGACATAATCTCATTCAATGATGACAACTCCATGGAAAGTGGGCAGGATGCAAGGTACGGAGGCCGCCCACTGCCCAGCCTTCAGATAAGGAGTGGTGGCTCCCAGAAGTCATCTGGTGAGTGGCCAGTCTCCTGATGCACAGGCCACAGCTCTGCCCGACTCAGCACCACCCAGCCGTGCTGCCCTTCGCTTCCACAGGGTATCCAGATGCAGGATGTATAGTTTGGAAAAGCTTATTCCATGTGAAAACTTTATATTTAGAGATGAAAAAACACATCTTGCTTTTAAAATGCAAATTTCACAAGGTAAAGCTCAATACAATTTTCTTGGCCTGGGAGCTCAAAGAAGGTGTGAGGGATTCTCCCGGGGAGGGGCAGGTATGTGGAGGAGGCCTTCAGAGCTGGGCTACTGGAGTTTGCCCAAGAACAATGGAACTCAGAAAATGCAAATAATGGCATCAAGAGAGTGCATTGATATTTAAAGCACAAAAAGGAGAAGTCCTCCTTCCTACCTTTTGGAAAAAGTCAAACAGCTCTCTTCCTTCTAATAGCCCCTCCGGCTTGGCCTGAGTTTATTTCAAGCCTGGGCCTGCCCTTGGGCCAATGATGGAGATTCAGGAGTGACAGGCCCAGGGGCCAGGCAGGGGCCTCCTGGACCAGCCCTTTGGGGCACCACACTTCAAAGCCCTTCCTGCCTGCCAAGGGCACTTGTGGTGGCTCAGCTGAGGGACAAAGCTTGCTGTCTGCCACGGCTAGCTGCCCGAGAGTTAACTATGCTTTCTCTTGACTGCCCCTCCCTACCCCGGAATCAGAAGCTCTGACAGAGCAGTGAGTACGATTTATTAGAAGGCTCATGGCTTGGGAAGCCAGCAGGATCCCCTCTGCAGACGCTCTAATCCCACTCACAGGTGATGGGCTGTTTCCATCCTCACCAGCTTTGCTGCTCCACTGTCTCTATCATCCGCCAGCGTTGAGTGTATTGGGCTTCTGTTTCGTGCCAGACACTTGGCACACATAAATTCCCCTGCAACCACAAGCCTGATTACCATTTCCTGAGCCGCGGACTCTGGACCGGTCCAGGGCCACACAGTCCATCAAGAGCAATGCGCGTCTGAATGCAGCTGCCGCCTCCGCCGCACGTGTGTTGCTGCTGCTTACCTGACTTGCTCCTAGAGCGCTAAAGCTCCTGGGGGCTCTGAATAATTGCCCTGGAGTGACTTTGTGTCTGGGATGGGCCTGTCACTCAACTGAGCTCCCACTCATGGCTGTGAAGTCTGGAGTGATTCTAATGATCTAGCCCCCATTCTACCACTCAAGGACTTCGATTCAAAATTCAAGACACAAGCAAAAAGCCAAAAAATAAAAAATAAAAAACCCCACAAAACCCAATACCTGTTTACTCTTTTTGATGGAGAACACTCCACAGTCCCCAGAGTCTAAGTGTGGAAGCAAGTGTGGTTTAGCACAGGGGTTCTCCACTTGGATCCACTGACGATCTTTAGAGTGTGGCCTGTGAATGCCTTGCAATTCTAAGCACAATGTTGTATGTATGTGCATGGATGTATCTTTCTGGGGCAAGTCCAAAGCTTTCATCAGATATGAAAAGAGGTTGGTGAACCCCAAATAGTTTAGAACTACTAACAGGCTAAACAGTTTGAGAGACAGATGCGTGGCCCAGAAGTATCCAGACCAACAAAGAGCTGAGCCTGCCCTGGGCCTCCAGCCTGGACTCCAAGTGACCAGATTCCTGGGTTTGGGATCCTTCAACAGTTTGGTTTTATGAAGTGTTCACGTACTTCTGAATGGTGTGGCTCGGCCAGGCTTGGCCCCATGCCTTTAGAAAACCGCTAATGAAACATTAAATAGTTGGAGAGGCCTAGCTTCAGGCCAGAGCTCTTGGCCAAGAGGCGCCTGCTGTGTGGCCATAGGCCAGGGGCTGCCGGGTCCCCAGAAAATGTAATAGGTGGTGACAGGGCAAGTCCTGGTGACAACAATTCACCCTGTTCACAAGGGCCCTAGGTTTTGGGATCCTCAGCTGGTGTTTTGGAGGACCACAGGCCTGGGCTTCAAGCCATTGCTCAGCTGAATCAAAGCTCAGCACATTCCCCAGGCCACAGGCCACAGAGCCGGTTAGGCCTGACCTAAGCCTCCTGGGCAGCCGGATCGCCTTTCTGCCCCCAACCACAGAAAGAGAAAAGTCATCCCTCTTCTTTGTGGGCAGAGGCCTCTTCATCCCCTTGACTCAGACACCGAAAGGAAGCGGAAACAGCTTTGCTAGTGTTGCATGCAGAGAAAATCAGGCTGCAAAAATATTTCCATGTTTCCCAGTGTGCTTTCTCTCTTCACCTCTTTCTGTTGCTCCCCAATTCAGAAGGCTTGATAGATGTGTGTCACTGAAAGATACACAGCTTGGCACAGATAGAACCCCAGGAAATAACCCAACACCCTAAAAGACCATCGGAGGGTCGGACCCAGGGGCTGAGACTGTACAAAAGACACGACGCACATACACTTCCAGCATCAGCTGAACTGTTTCAGCAGGCCAGGGCCAGCCCCTGCTGAGGTTCAACACCAGGAGTGCAGACCATGGGGACCGGCACCAGGCTCCAGTGAGCTAGACTGGAATCTACTCACTGTGGGATGTTGACAAATTCATCCCTCTGAACACTGGGGACCCTAGTACCGGATTCTGGCTTGTAAGGATTAAATAAGATGCCATGTGTTTGTGCCTAGCCCCTTCTAAATTCTCAACCAAAGGCAGATAATGGTATGAGCAACTGCTTACGTGGCTCAGATCTGTGCTAATGTAAATGCAAAAGAGAAAGTCGAGTGTTCGGCTACCTTTTCTCAGATCATAAGGTTCAGGGATGCACATAGAGGTGCTGCGTTGAAAGGAATACATGGGAAGCTTCAGACTGGAAAAAAGAAACAGCTCTAGCCTGGAAAATCTGGTTTCTCCTGGACAGTTCCAGCAGCCACTTGGCTCTTCCAGAGGCTCAGAGGGACCCGACTTGCTTTCTCTGTAACTACAGCCTCTGGCCACTGGGGGCGCACCGAGTCCCTCTGTCTTCAGGGTCATGAAACAAAGCCCCTTTCCCTTTATTCAGTTAAAATAAGGCTGGTTACTTTGGGAGGCTAAGGTGGATGGATCACATGAGGCCAGGAGTTCAAGACCAGCCTGGTCAACATGGCAAAACCCCATCTCTACTAAAAATACAAAAGTCAGCTGAGCATGGTGGTGCACACCTGTGGTCCCAGGTACTCGGGAGGCTGAGGCAGGGGAATCTCTTCAACCAAGAAGGTGGAGGTTGCAATGAGCCGAGATCATGTCACTGCGCTTCAGCCTGGACAACAAGGCGAGACTCTGTCTCAAATATTTTAAAAAAACAAAAACCAAAAAAAACAACTAGAGAAAAGAGAATAAGGCTGGAGTGCTGGCACAGTGGTTCCTGCCTGTAGTCCTAGCTACTCTGGAGGCGGAGGCAGGAAATCACTTGAGCCTGGGAGGTCGAGGCTGCAGTGACCTATGATTGTGCCATTACACTCCAGTCTGGGTGACAGAGGGAGGTCCTGTCTCTATTAAAAAATAAATACATAAATAAGGCTGGGAATTTTCAAATGAAAATTTCACTAGGAAACTAAGGAAAACAAATACAAACAAAAACTTAAGCAAGTTGACAGTGAAGAATTTGGATCCTACTTGAACCAAAGTCTAGCCTTACACTGGCTTTGCAGATAGAGCTTATGGTACATCTGGCCAACTTAGAGGTTAGAGATGGGAAACCAAACTATTCTGATTCCTCACCCAAGACTCACTGAGTTGGTGCTGCTTCTTGTGTTTTCTCCAAAGGTGGGCTCTAGCTCCTGATCCTGATAGCCCTGGATAAGGAAGAGTCTTCCTGACAGGGGTGTCTGCTCCCCACCCCTCTACACCTGGAGCCCTTCCTACTTGATGTCATTTTTGTCACCAACACACTTCTGAAGACCCCTTTGGATGGGCCCAGGGAGGAGGCCTTCCAGAACCCCATCCAGGGTTTCACAGTCTGAAAACACTTTCCATTCACATACTCAGTCAATGGGATGACATCCCTTCCAATAAGGAGAGAAGGTGGCCATTCTCTCCAGGCAGCAGGGGATTTTATAATTCATTAAAATATTTAATATTTAAAGGTATACTTTGGGGGGAGGGTGGCTCAAATTTATTCTACATCTTCCCTTGAAAGTCAAGCATGAAGAAATGGAGAATTTTTCTTTTATTAGTCACACTTATCTTTTCCAGCTCTTGGATTATAAAGCCTGTATTTATCATGACTGTGTCCAAGTTTCTCCTGTGGGCCAGGGAGCAGCTCCTGTGTCCACACCAGAGAGAAGCCACATCAGGAGTAAGAGGAGGGCCCTGTGGGAGTGCAGATGACAGGCCTCTGCCTGGCCCATGCTGGTTTACCCTGGCACCTTGGAAAACTGTGGAGCTTCTTCCCCAGTGTCCCTCCTTTTCCTTTTTTTTTTGAGACAGGGTCTTGCTCTGTTACCCGTGTTGCCCAGGCTGCAGTGCAGTGGCACAACCATAGCTCACTGCAGCCTCGACCTCCTGGGCTCGAGGGATACTCCTGTTTTAGCCTGTAGCTGGGACTACAGGCACATGACACAGGTAATTTTTTAATATTAATTTTTGTAGACATGTGGAGATGGGATCTGGCTATGTTGCCCAGGCTGGTCTTGAACTCCTAGCCTCCAGTGACCCTCCCACCTCAGCCTCCCAAAGTGCTGGAATTATAGGTGTGAGCCTCCACCCCCGATCCCTAGTGTCCCTTTTCAGCCTAATTCAGATATATAAACCCTTTCCTGAATTTTAATACCCTAAAATAAGAAATTTTGATCTTATAACCTTCTTAGTAAGAAAACCAGTACACAACAAGGATTTAAACCAGAGAGAATAGAGAACCAGCATCTATAGAGCCTCTGTGTTATGCATTTGAAAAACATCATTTAATCTCTGTAACTCCCTGCACAGTAAGTATTTTTATCCTCTTTTGCAGACTAGAAACAGAGGCTCAGAGAAGTTCTATGACAGCTAGCAAGGAGTGGAGGTAAGCTTTGGGCTGTCAGGCCACGCTTGCCCAAAGTTACACAGCTAGCGGATGGCAGAGCCAGAAAACGAGAAGGATCCACAGTCAGAAGCGTGTACTCTCTCCCCACTACTGGATGCCACAGCTTTCCTTGGAGGAGGAGATGGTGGAGGGCCAGCCAGCAGGGTTCGAGTCCATGGTCCAGGCCTAGAGCTAGCAGTCATTCATACACCACTCACCCCTCCGCTGCTTGGCTGGTAATCACTTAGAGGCCTCCTCAGCCCAGCCTGCATTTTCTGCTTAGTTTGCAGTTTGCCAGGCAGCTTCTACAGTAAAACAGTGGTCTAGAGGCCTTGCCTCTCCTCGTGAGCCCAGGTTTCCGTGGGAGATTAAGCTGCAGCCTTAGCTTCCAGCTATGAGGCAGGACAATGCACTTTCAAGGGCTGCTGACTCAGGAGCAGCTCCAAGGGTGAGGTCTGGCTGAGGGGCATGTGTTTGTACAGGAGCTTGAAGTGCACAACAGTACTGCTGTGCTAATACTAGAGGGTTAACAGTAGTCAACAGTCTACACAATGTAAGGACACAGGGTTCTTACGGACACAAGGATTGGTCTAGGAATTCCAGCAAAATAGCAAAGGCCAGACGGACATAAAGAAAAGCTCCCTAGCTGCCATACTTCTGCAGAACGCATCCATGAACACATCCATGTGGGATGGGGCCAGTCCTGCGAACATTCTGCCAACACGCTCTCCTCCCCCAGGTAAAGGCCACGGGGAGAGTTCTCAGGTACAATCCTCTGCCTCCCATTTGGGCATCAGCAACACTTCTCCAGCCCAAGTCCAGGTCCTGCCGTATGCAGAATAACGCAAAGGACCTTTTTAAACCCAGGCACCTTGGAGACACAAAGTCACCCCATGACAAATCCCCTCTAAAGAATAACGAGGAAAACAGCTCAGGGAGGAATGAGAAGTGTGCTTTGAGCTTGGGCCCAGACACAGTGGTTTCTCAGAAACCCACCCCCCGGCTGATGGGTGCATGTGAGGAGCTGGCAAATCCGATGCTTTTTCTTCCCAGCAGCTAACAAGGTCTGCTTAGGTGCTCAGACAGGTGGAGAGCTAGCAGGGCCTCTGCAGCTTCCTGGAAGGAAGAGGCTATGGTGCTAGATTTCCCTAATGAGCTCATAACTTCAAAAAAAAAAAAAAAAAAAGCAAAATGAAGTTACTATGGATGCACAAAGGCTAATTATCAGATGGAAATAGTTATGATGGTAGCTATGGAAAGACTCAATAGATGGCTCAGCAGAAATAATTCTCACGTTTACATTTCTCTCTCTTATGTTTAACATCGTGGAGCCATTTATTATAGGTCAATGCCTGAAAAAAATGTTGACTTTAAAATTGTAAGAATTCTTCAGCTCATCTGATAAAAATACCATCTGGTTTTCTTCACCTCAGAACTAGGTTTGGAAACTAGATAAGCAGATTGGGCTGAGATACTCCGCTAAGTTCCAAAAGGCAGGATTGGGCAGATGGTGAAAGGCGGAGTTTAAAACAAGGCTGTCCAGCGGAACTCCTGGCAAACATGGGAACGCCCCGTGCCCGTGCCGTCCAGCTCGGCAGCCACCAGCCACGTGGCAGCTGAGTCCCTGATACACAGCCAGTGCCACTGAGGAACGGAACTTTACATTTTATTTATTTTAATTAATTTAAATTTAAATAGCCACACTTGGCTAGTGGCTAGTGGATTCGACAGCCCAGGTCTAGAGGGCAAACGGCTAAGTTTTCTTACACCGATGCTCAGAGTGGGTGTTCTTTCAGAATTCACTGTAAAGAGGGACCTCCTTAAAACTCCATTAACCTGAAAAGAAATACTTTTAATTAAACCCCAGCTCACCCTCCGTCTTCACACCTTGTCTTTGCCCCACTTCAAGCGCTCGGAAGGAGCAGCCTACACCTTGCTGTTTCCCCGTCTCTGCCTCCCGCCCCACTCTCGTGGTTCCTGCCCGTGACTTCAAGAAAACTGCTCATCCAGCGTCCTCAGCTTGACCCTGCTTCCCTCCGGGCTTCCCTGACAGGCCTCTTCTTGGTTCCCTCCTACCCTGCTGGATGCTGCTTCTGGACAGACTTTCATGGTTGCCCTTTCTTTGTGGTTAGACGTTTCCCAAAAATCAACCCTGGGTTCCCAAGTCCTCTCGCTCCACACTTGCTCCCTGAGTCATCTCATCCACAATCACTTCTTCGATCAGTGCACGGAGGAGTCGGTATTTCCAGCGTGAATCTGTCTCCTGAGCTCCAGACCCACAGATACAAACTCCTAATGGACGTGTCTATGTGGATGCACCACAAGCACCCAAATGTGCCCCCAGTGGCCTTTGGTGACGTCAGACTTAGCTGCTCTCCTGCCCCCTGTCTCAGTGAAGGGAAACCCCATATTCTTGGTCTTCCAAAGCAGGCTTGTCTGATCTTGGCATTTTTGTGTTCCTCACCTTCCACGTCAGTCACTATGTCCTATCGTCTCGGCGGCCAAATGCTCTCTTAGGAGTTGCCTCCTCCTCTTTGTGCTCTCTGACCCTGCCTTAGTTCAGAGCCACCACATCCCCACTGCCGTGTGAAGAGTCTCTGAGGTCACCTCTCCACTTCTAGTGGTTTCCTATTCTGGCCTTCTCCACGCCTTCACCAGATGTGTCTACTAAGCTCCAGCACGCCACAGGCCGCTTCAGACCCTGCACTCACGCACAAAGAGATCACAAATGCACAGAATGAATGATGCCTCCAGAAGGTGAATGGGTCCTGGCAGGGCCCTGTCCAGTTCCCAGCTTTAGCTCCTGCTCTGTCTTTTACCCCCCGTGTCTCCGTTCCACACTCTTGGCACACATTCCCTCTCCTGCAGCCCTATTCCTGGAGAAATCCTGATCATCTTCAAAGCCCAGCTCTCCTGTCACCTCCTCTGATTCTCGAACCCCTCCAAACACATCCCTTCTTCTGCTTTGTTCCCAAAGCACTTCGTCCGTAAAGCTATTACTTACCAAAACTGAAATCAAAACTTATCACACCGAATTATGGAGAATGTTATGTGTGTCCTTCCCTCACAGTTTTTTAAGGTAAGGATTATATCGTATTGTTGGTTCTAGTATCTGGAACAATGCCTAATCCATAATAAATGCTCAGTGACTGTCCCCTAACGTTAAGCACCAGCCAAAAGAGATTCTCTCAGGTTCTGTCCCCCATTACTGCATTACATGCAGGGGGACTGTATGTCCTGGCTGCACCGCTCATCACAGGCAGGGAAACTCCATGTCCTGGCTAGACCAGGATAGTCCTCACTTACACCGGGTGTTGTTCTGGTGTTCCCAAAGATTGTACCTGGGTTCCCGAGTCCTTTTTGGTCAGGGTCCCCTTTGGCATCTCTGTTTGAATGAAAAATTACATGGTCACCCCAGTCATAAAGACTGGGCTTGGGGGACCTTTATATAGAAATCTTAAAGAAGATGTACCTACAAAGAGTTTGGAAGTAAGGGAATGGGTCAAATAACCCCTCAACTTCCATTCAGTCATAAGGCACAAGGACTCTATGATTTCTAGAAATATTCTTGAGAGAGGCTATAACAAAAATTCAGCCACTTTAATTTCCTCAGCCTGGGAGTAGAAGGCATTCCAGGCAGCCTCCTGTGCACTCAGATGAATGAGAAGTAAGACAGGAGGGAAATATGGGAGTTCACTGTAACCAGCTGGAACTCGCCCAGGGGACAAAGGGAGTGAAAGGAGGGACTTGGTGCCGGAGGATTGGAAGAATGAGGGTGGGTGGGCAGCACCAGAGCAGGGGCACACACACCAGTATCAGTGGGGCCTCCAAAAGGCTGGTGACAACAGGCTTCTTCTAAAATTCTGCCAAGGAAGAGAAAAATGGAGGCCCCAAGTGTGGACAATTAGGAGGCAATAGAGTCTCTGCAAAAGCAGTCATCAATGAAATGAGGCGAGTCCAGGAAGCCTTGGCCATTCTAAATCCCTATCAGGTTAGACACAGGGGTTGTAAGATGACACCTGGCACTGATCACATTAAAAGGATGCTCTCCTTCACTCACAGAGGGCAGGATCACAATCTTCCCTTTTACTTAAAGTTAGCCAGCTTGCCTCTCCTACTTCAAAACAAACGACAACAAAAATAGAAGATATCCCTTGATCCAAAAACTGCCCTCTCTCACCCCGCTCCTTCCCAGCAGTGTCCTGAAGGAGTTCAGACGCTTGTCTCCATCACTTGCCTCCCACTGCTTGGCACAGTGTGCCCTGACCTCTGCCTCAGCACTCCTCTGTCTTGCTTGCCAAGTGCACAGTGATCAACACATCTCCAAATCCAAAGGTCACGCCTCTGTCCTTATCTCACTTGACCTCTCCTATCAGCAAGAACAGGGGACTCTGTTCACCACCTCTATTCCCAACACCATCTTCCTTAGCTTCCATGACTCCACACTTTCCTGGTTTTCTCTCTACCTCTCTAGCCACTCATCTCATTGCTGCTACTAGCTCTGTCTACCCTGGTCATTGATTAAATGTGATGTCCTATTCTCCTCCTACCCTAGTCATTCTTCCTAGATAATGAATGACCCTTGCTCCTACAGTTTCAGTTATCATACACGGATGAACCCCATCTATATTACTCTCCCTCACATCTCTCCTCAAATTTCCAGAACTGCATTTCTAAGTGACACCTAAATAACTGCACTTGGGTATGCCACAGGTACTGCCAACTCCACAAGCCCAACATGAACCATGAACTGGTCAACTGCCCTTGGGTATGTCACAGACACTGCCAACTCCACAAACCCAAAGATAAACCATGAACTGGTCAACTGCACTTGGGTATGTCATAGGCACTGCCAACTCTACAAGCCCAAAGATAAACCATGAACCGATCAACTGCACTTGGGTATGTCACAGGCACTGCCAACTCCATAAACCCAACATGAACCATGAACTGGTCAACTGCCCATGGGTATGTCACAGACACTGCCAACTCCACAAGCCCAAAGATAAACCATGAACCGATCAACTGCCCTTGGGTATGTCATAGGCACTGCCAACTCCACAAGCCCAATATGAACCATGAACTGATCAACTGCCCATGGGTATGTCACAGACACTGCCAACTCCACAAGCCCAAAGATAAACCATGAACCGATCAACTGCACTCAAGCCCAAAGATAAACCATGAACTGATCAACTGCCCTTGGGTATGTCACAGACACTGCCAACTCTACAAGCCCAAAGATAAACCATGAACCGATCAACTGCCCTTGGGTATGTTACAGGCACTGCCAACTCCACAAGCCCAATATGAACCACGAATTGATCAGCTCTCCCTACCTCTCTCAGATTCTTCACACGTCCCTCACCTCCATCTCAAATCCAGTCATCATGTTCCATGATTCTGCTTCTTATTTTTCCCCAGCTTTATTAAGGTATAATTGACAAATAAAAACTGTATATTATTGAGATGTAAGACCAACATTAGTATACACTGTGAAGTGCTTCCCACAACCAAGGTGATCAACATATCCATCACCTCATAGTCACCACAGTCTTACATGTGCCCACCACACATAGCAAATTGTGTGTGTGTGTGTGTGGTGGGAACACATGAGACCTACTTCCTGAACAAATTTCAAGCGTACATTTTTATTAATTATAGTTACCATGCTGCACATTTGTTTTCCAAAACTTACTCATTTTACAACAGAAACTCTGCACACTTTGACCCAAATCCCTCCATTTCCCCCAGTGCCCCAGCCCCTGGCAACTACCTTTCTACTCTCTGCTTCTGTGAGTTTCATTTCTTCAGATTCCACATATAAGTGAGACATGGTTCTGCTTCCGAAACCCCTCCCTTCTACCCATGGCAGCAGCCTCTTCCCTACTCAAGGCTTGGTCTCCTGCCCTCTAGTTTCGTCTCTCCTGGACAACTGCTCTGGGCGAGTTCTCTTAGTACAGATCTGGTAAGGGGGCTCCCTGGTTTTATGCCTCAACGGGGTTTCACTGTTCCTAGGATAGAATCCAGACTCCTGAAAATGGCTTCCAAGGCTCCTCCTGCCCTGGTCCCTCCGCTGTCACTCCTCACAGGCTTTGTGGCAACTTCTTTCTGTTCCTTGCAGCTGCTGAGCTCTCTCTGGCCCTGGAGCCCTTTCACAGGATCTTCCAGTTTCAGGGAACAGCTTTCCACCTTCCTCTTTGCCTCAGGTGTCAGTCCCTGGCTCCACCTACTCTGAGAAGCCTTCATGAAACCCCACAGACTAGGAGCTAACCCTGGATGGAGCCCGGCACTTTCCATGCTATAGCTCTTAGTTCACTTATTAGTCATTGCTTCTTTCTTCTTTTTTTTTTTTTTTGAGATGGAGTCTTGCTCTGTCACCCAGGCTGAAGTGCAGTGGTGCAATCTTGGCTCACTGCAACCCCTGCCTCCCAGTTTCAAGCGATTCTCCCACATCAGCCTCCTAGATGGCTGGGATTACAGGCGCCTGCCACCACACCCGACTAAGTTTTGTATTTTCAGTAGAGCTGGGATTTCAGCATGTTGGCCAGGCTGGTCTCAAACTCCTGACCTCAAGTGATCCACCCACCTTGGCCTCCTAAATTGCTGGGATTACAGACATGAGCCACTGCGCCCGGCCAGTCATTGCTTATTCAATCATCCGAGTCACCTCCTAACTGAAAGTGCTCTGTAGAAGGTGCCTTCCCCTGCCTTGCACACCACTGCATCTCTAGGACCGGAATCATGTTGGCATGTTATTGAATGACTAATGAATGGACAGAATTCTAAACCTGGAAAAACTAAAGTCAGTTTAAAAAGTCTTATTGTTAAAAGAGCTGTGAGAACCATCTTCATACCATGTCTAGCAGCAGCAAGCCCAGAATGTGGTCCATCACAGGTATGGCAATAATTTACTCTTCCTGCCTTTAAAAAGGCTGGGTCAGGTGGAGGAGTGGGGTGGCAAGAAGGCTGCCCCAGGAGTCAGGAAATCTGGTTTAGCTCATTTATCCATCCAGTAAACATGGACTGAGCATCTCCTATGCTGGTGCTGGGCTCCATGCCGGGATGCAGAGAAACAGACATGCCCTGCCCTCGGGTGCTTAGTGTCTAATGGGGTGGAGATAGAGACAGACACATAGCAGAAAGCACCATAAAATTCTAAAAGCCCCTTAATGAGAAGACATACAGGTCACAGAGGCAGAGTGGTGAACCTGTGTGGGCAGGAGGCATAGGAAGAGCTCACACAGGACAAAGTACTCAGTTGAGTTTTGGAAGATGAACAGGTGCTTGCCAGGCAGACAAGGAAGTGACAGGCATTCCAGGCAGAAGCATCAGTGTGTCTAGGAGTAAAAACACAGAAGAAGAAATAACATGGCACACGTGTTTGGGCCACTGCAGTTGGTTGTGTGTGGCAGGACTGAAGAAACTTGTGGGGAAGAGGAGAGTTTTTCCAAGAGATGAGGCTCGCTCAAGAGGCAGAAGGAGTCAGATCCTGGCCGGTGCTTCTCAACTCTGCTGCTCATCAGAATCAACTGGAGGAGCTTTAAAAAAATCATGTAAATACCTGAGCCGCAGCCAGTGATATCAATGTTGAATGACTGTTGTTGGGGGACGGGGGCTGATCTGTAGCATTTGCCAATTTCTATGGTATAAATACTCATGCCATGGTCAATTTCAAGCTACCAATGGGATGTCACTGACTGCAGAGTTGGGAGAGATGTGTAGTAGCGTACCATTATCTAATATTTCCACCCAACAGATACAATCAATAGAAACGACCTCGAAAGGTAGTAAAGTCATCAGGCAAACCTGACTTTTGAGTATCCATCACCTTCGTTTTTAATATAATGTATTTACTTACAAGTTTATATAATTTAGTTTTTTAATAATGGTCATTTAACAACCCACTCAGAAGATTCCTGGAAGCGATGGCCTCTCCGGGTTCGCAGGAGCTGGTTCCAGGTGTACGACACCACTGGCCCCACCCAGGCCCACTCTGTGAGGTCACTAGGGGTGAGACCCAGGCATGGGTAATTTTAAAAAGATCCCAGGTGATTCTAAGGTACACCCACGGGTGAGAACCACCTATTTGTAGCCCATGTTAAGGAGTTTGATAGTTATCCTAGGGGCCATTGGGGCCACTGCAGGATTTCAAGACTTGTAAACAGAAGAAATTGTATCAGGTTTGTGTTTGAGATGGGTAACTCAGCCACACAGTGACAGGTGAATTAAGACTGGAGGGAGGCTGGGGGACCAGTCAAGAGACTGTTGCAAATGTCCAGGCAAAAGCTGGCAGGGGCTTACCTAAGGCTACAGAGGGAGGGAGGCCATGGAGAGACAGCAGCGGGTCCTAGCTGCCCTTGGGTGTAGGGGTGCGAAGTGGATAAGGTGAGGGGGATACAAGAACAATTTTAGTTGCTAGTGGAGACTGAGAAAGTTGAGGAAGTTGTTTTCTGATCACCTCATTTTTTTTTTTTTTTTCCTATCTGAACTAGGTGATGAGGTTCCGTTGCCGGGAGAGGGAGGTAGGCATCAGATAAGCCTCTGCCCCGGCCATGCAGTACCTGGCTGTGTGCCTGTGAGGGGGCCTGTCTATAAAGCCAGGGAGCTCAAGCAGATCCCTCTGAAATCTCTTCCAGCATGGAGACTCTGATTCCATCACACTGGCATTTGCTCATGTTTTCACTTTCTTAACTTCCTCTATGACTCAAATTACAACTTGTTATGGGTATAAAGCCTCATTTGCTCTGGGAATCCAGACTATGTCTTTGTAAGTCTTCAGCTCGGGGGAGGCGATTTCCATCCTTGGGGAGTGAGCACTATGCTTATTTCTCTCTCATCTCCCTCCTTCCACGGTCAGTTGGCTCCCCTCCCTGAGGCTGACCACTCCCAGCCCCTTTCCAGATGGCGTCTAATAAAGCCGAAAGGGACAGAGACGTACCTTCTGGATAACTACTCACGCAGTAAATTCTAGCAGACCAAAAAGTAAACAGACTCGCTAAGCCAAGGAGTGGGCTTTGCTCAAATTGCAAAGGAATATCTCCAAAGACCTCTGCAATGCCTTGCCATGGAGTTCATCTGTCCCTGCAGTGCCTCTACTGACGCTATACTATGCCATGGTGAGGACCAAGGCTGCAAGAGGCTGGAGGCCCAGGTTGCCCATGTGGCTTACTCTCCCTTCACCTCCCTTCCCTTTCACTGTTGCTGCTCAGAGAAGGAAAAGTGCAAGGTTGTCTACCAGGAAAAGAAAAATAGGGCATGTACACAAAAGGAGAAAAGGAGGCTGGGGTGGAAAAAGAGCCATGAACTGGAGAGACTGACCATGGGCTTTTGTTAGGAAGAAAAAAAGGAGCAAACAACAGGGTGCCAGGAGGCCTCTAACTGTGCTCATCTTTGCTAGAGCTCTTCATGGATTCTGAGCTCAGTTCCGAATCCACAACCAAAGGAGATGAACTCGGAGTAAGATCCAACAACATAAGAAGGTGATTAGGGTCAGAAAGAACGTCTTGCACAGAAAGGGTGACAGATGCACAATGTGTAACCTGGAGGAAAGACAGTAGACACAAGATGTAACAAACATCTGCGAGAATATGAAGAACTCTTACGGTAAGACAGTACAGTAACCCGCGATTCCCCGCCAAGGAGCACGCAGATGAGTCACCTGTGAGAAAACTCGTGTTGAGTGCAACAGAGTGTTTCTGGCGGTGCTGCTGCTAACCTGGGCGGTGTGTGATTCACAGAAGGAAGGCGGCTTGTCCGGAGGGTTTTAAAAATCAGAGTGGTCCTTATCAGTTTGCAGAGGTTCAGATGAGGTTCTCCATGGAGGGGTGGCAAACGCACGCACAACCTCTCAAGTACCTTGCGCCCGCCCGAAGGATCTGTGATTTCCCTGCTCATTAGCACCTTTGGCAGAAAGGGAAGCCGGGATGAAATGCTAATCAATTAGATTTCCTGCTCATTAACAGCCCTTCTGAAATGATTAAAGGAGGAAGTGAAAACCAGCAGAGAAACTCAGGACTGGGCCCCGGCCTCTTCTTCTGCCCTCTGGTCCGTTCTGCAGGGGCTTGTCTTGCGCTGGCTTCTCACTGGGGCAAAGGGTACTTCGCTATATTTTTGTTTCCTTCTATTTTGACGTGGTTTGAGTGTTTAGCTCTCTCCAGCAAGGCATGGGAAAAGGCACTTTTCTTTGCCGTGGCTCTGAGACAACATCCTTTCTTAGGATGATTATTATTGCTATTCCCATTATCACTGCAGATGAGGCAGAGAAAATTCCCTGCTTACGCTGCTGTCTCATTGGCTCCCCTCCTCTGTCTGGGAATTCAGGCTTTCCATTTATAACTCCACTGGTTTACTGTAGGGTGGAAGCTGACCCCTCGGCTCAACCGGACATGAAGACATCATAACTTTGAAACCAAGGACAAAGGGCACATTCCTGCCACTCAAGGAACTACGGCTATATTGCTGGTCTCTTACCACCCAGGAGTGGTTATGATTATTCCAACGACAGTAGGACCAGGCAAAGGAGGAAATTCCAGGTCCCTAGATTAAGCATTGCCACAAGACAACCCGCTTTAGTCTCCACGGCTCTTGTTCGCCTTTGCTCCCACCCACCCTTCTTTTCCTGAGCCTTCCAAATGCTGCAAGTGCTGCTTGCGTGTGGCCATGGTAGAGCTACACTCGTCTAGTGCTTACAAGCCAGGCACGCCTACACAGCACAGCACCCCATTTTATGGAAGAGAAGGCTGAGAAACCACTTGCCTGGGTCACAGGGTTCATTAATGATAGTGCTGGGACTTGAATCCAGGATTGCAAACTAGTTCTCGCTGATTTAGAGTGCATTAGGGAACACTGCCCCTCTTACCTATAAGTGGCCTTGGTCCAGCCTGCTGAGCCCAGAGCTAAGCAGCTTCCCAACTCGGATCCCAGTGATTAATACCAAGGCTTTCCCCACCCTGTGGGACTCTCAAGAACAGCTGAAAGGCAGCTGTGTCAATAAGCCTGTCTCAAGATCCTGGATGAGCTCTATTCTAAGTCAGTCAGTTCCACGTTGATGCAAGCTCCTTTCAAATACTCGTGGGTTAGTTTCTTATTTAATGAGGAGGTAAAGGGTGCCCAGGGCAAAACACATTCTGGGATTTGCCAGTTCAGGAACCTTTCCTTATAGGATATATGACTGGTTTCGACTCTTGGCACACACAAAGTTGGCTCCTACATCTCTCCTTTCTGTCTCCCACAGCCTCGTTGTTCACATAAGCCCAGAGCTCCCCCTATAATATTATTTAGACACAAGCCGCACAGGATCGAAATGTGAATTGCCGATTGAGAGGAGAAGTCTGTAAGCTTCTTGTGCTGTGGCTGCCTTTGGTGGGTCTCATGATCGCTGTGGGTCCCTTCTCAGAATGATGTTCTTAAATGGAAATAAAGGACTGCAAATAAAGCCAGTTAGGTTGAAACCTAGATATCAAAAATATTTAAAGACAATTTTGTAATACACAAATACGCATGCTTCTTCGATAATGTGTTAAACCACAAAATCTAGTGGACTATCAGAATTTTGAAGTAGTATTGAAAGCAAACACTATTTTTGAGATATTTGCAACCATCTTAATGTGATAAGAAATTATTCATGGTTTCTAACGACGGACAAAGTAACAGAAACTGCTAATGCTGTTGTGGTCTGCTGCCTATACTTGCGCAGGAATACTGTGATACATTTCAGTTAGAAGCCTGTGATAATAAAGATCCAGTTATTCTCCCATCCAAGTTCATAAACCCTCTGGAATTCCATCTATAGACTTCATGAACCCCAGTTTAAGGAGGGAATGTTTGGGAAAACAAACGACACAGAGAGGGATGGGTCTGCCCCAGGCTGGAGGCAGCAGTTACTTTGAAGGAGGGCCCTCTAATTCTTGGGCTGTCCCTGGGATCCATCTGCAGAATTTCCTCCCAGATGTTCTGATTCTCAGAGTTGTTTCTATTTTCTCCCAGGATACCTCCAAGGACTCTGGGAGATTTTCTTACGCATCCCCATAGTCAAAGTCATTATTATTAATTTGTTAGTAAAATTCCAAATGAGAAATGCTGCCGATTGCTCTGAGATCATTCTATCTGAGTGAAAGCTACGACGGTGAGATGATGAGAAGGTAGCCAGTCTGGGGAAACTGGGTTACTTTTCTATTACAAGGAAACCACCAAGGCGGCCCAATGGTGGAAACGGTCTTCAGGGTTAGCCCCAGGATTGCTACAGTGTCCTGGGGTAGGGGGGCCTTATGTCGAGGATAACCTGGAGGCAAGGAGCCAGGCTTTCCAGGGCTATTGCAGATGAGGTGGGAACACCGGAGCCACCTCATTTGGGGAACTTTCCCGGGAGGCTACTTGGTCAATACTTTTAAAGTAGCTAATTTATAGGGCATTTCGGATCAAGTGTCTCTTATCTGTCTCCACAACCCAAACGCTGAGTTTGAGCTGACAACACACGTTGGGTTTGGAAGCTCTAAAACCATAATCGGGAAGAGGATGATGGATCCTTGGGGAGCATCTCACTTGGTGGCCCTCAGCCTTTGGTTCAGGGACCTCTGAGAATCACAGGCAATGGACTTTTAGCTCCTGACAAATGCCTGACACACATTCACATTTTATAGATAATTGTAGGAACTTCAAGGACTCTTGGAAGCCTGATCTAATCTCCCTTTCTCCACTCAGAGATGATGAAACTGAGGACAGAGGCGTGAGGGACTTCCCACAGCCACAGGCAGCCAGCTTGAGCGTCTCTGCTGTATGGTTCACAGCAGGTCCTGGAAGGCAGATGGCCACGGATGTGGACCTTGCAAAGGGCCACTTCCCTGGAAATTGCTTCTCTTCTTTCACACGCCTCAGTCCCCCTCCCCATCCCACATGCTGCTGGGAAAAAGCACACGGGCCAGTTGGGAAGGAGGCTGCACCTTCCGTAGGTGATCCTTGGTGCCTCTGCCTCAGGACACCATCCATCTTCCATGCTGCAATGAGGACACTGTCCCCCACCCACTCCCGAGCAGGGCTCCCAAAGAGGCCGGTCATGTTATTTAAGGCTTTATCTCTACACAAATAATAAATGTGGAGATCACAGGCATGGGAAAGTTAATTAGTATTATTATGTCTTTAATTCTGACGTTCTCACTGGCAGAGCCCTTTCGTGCCAGCCTTCATCCGAGAACAAACTCGGACAAACCCCTTGTGTATGTTCTCCAGGGATGAAAGAGGGACGGGGAAACACTGGGAATCTAACCAACCTATTAAGAGCCCAGTTTATCAGAAGAGGTCAGTACAGGGCTCCCAGAGGGGTGAAAAACATCAGCTGCAGACAGAGAACAATTGAATGCTCCTTGCCACCACCTAAACACTCAGACGGAATGCTTCCATGCCCTCTTGCTATCATTCCAATCTTTTAGAAGCTATATTTGAATCATAATACCATTGTCCGGGTGCTGCTTTTTAGTCACCCCAATTGCAAGACTGTGCCTATAAAGAAACAAGCAGCTTCATGTGTTAAGGCTTGCAAAGTCAAGTCCAAAAAGTGCCATGCAAGCGCCATGCAAGTTAGGGTTAGACTACACAGATGCTACAGGAAGCAATTACCACCAGGATGGCACCTGTCTTCCAGAGAACACAATCTACCATCAATAACCTGGACACGGAAAAGGATACAAGGGACACCCAGCTGTTTGGGCAGTGTTGAACATGTGCTTAAACTGACTTGACCATCATGTGGGTGGGGATGGGAACCAGGGGACCTGCGCCAAAGGAGAGCCAGTATTATTATGTCTTCAATTCTATTATCATGTCCCGCGTCGTAGCAGGCTCTCTGCAACGGGTAAAGGGAGCTCAGTGTTACTTCCAGATGACTGTGCCATGTGACCATGGGCCAGTTACTTATGTCTCAGGGCTTGTGTCCCTTCCTCACCAGTCAAATGAGAGATGGACTACACAATCTCTACCACCCAGACAGCCTCACACTCCTATGAGGCAGACCAAGAAAAAGTCGTTCTGTCGGGAGTGTCAAGATCCTCCTACTTCCTGTACACTTTTAACATGCCTTCTTCCCTGTCCCCAGCCCCAGGGTGAGTAAAATTCTCAAGGTTAAAAGCTTTTTCCACTTATGCTAAAATGTGGAAGAGAAAACCGATAAAGGGATATGAACGGTTACTTAAGATTCCCCTAAAAGGCTGAAGGAGCTAAATAAAGGGTTCATGATTATTAGCCTGGGACAGCCTATCATCACCGTTACATGGACGAATTGTATTGCATGTCAGAGCACGCACAAGATGCACAATAATTTATCAGTCAGGACCCAGAAAATTGTACGGTACAAGTGCCTCTGCAGTTCGTGCCTCCCTGCCCTGCCACCCTCCCTCGGTTCTGTCAAAGGGACATTGCCAAGAGCGGCCCTTGATTTAGGCCTTGGTTTAAAAAAGCACTTTACAAAAATCAAAAAGGACTTGAAATACTTCTGTCACATTTATAAGTAAATAACAAAAAGAGAAAACAGTATTTTTCTCGCTGTTCTCCTTCCCTCCTGTGGTTTCTCACTATTCTCTAGGTAGTTTCCTAAAAGGGACCACAAAAAAGAAACCTAAATTCGTGTAGTAAACATGGGATTGACCAGGAAGACAGATGAAACTGACTATGGTGGCCTATTGGCAAAGAAAGGAAAGAAAAGAAAAAAGAAAAGGAAAGAAAAAAAGAAGGAAAGAAAGAGAGAGGAAAGAAGGAAGGAAGGAAGGAAGGAAGGAAGGAAGAAAGGAAGGAAGGAAGGAAGGAAGGAAGGAAGGAAGGAAGGAAGGAAGGAAGGAAGGAAGGGAGGGAAGAAAAAAAAAAGGCAAGAACAACCAAGCAATGGCTGAGAGCAATGAAGATTTAGCAGCCTGTGAAGTGGTGAGGGAGCATTCTTCCCCATGGGGAGTATTTTATCCCTGACATTATTTAGAATGACCAGGTCATGACAACAATACAAAGTAGACCACCGTTCTGTGAGTTTTATGATTGTTTTTAAATTTCCCATAGACAACCACTCCCCTCTTGCCCGCACAGAGTAGACGGCTACCATGGGCCTATGCTTGGTTCGCCCCGTAGACACTGGTTGGCAACTATGTGCTTATGTTTGATGATTTGAAGAATCATGGGTAATGAAGACGGGCGCTTTTGTGGTGGCACAGTCCAACCCTGTGATGTTCTAATGTAAAAACAATTTTAAAAGACTGCAGATTGGAGAGGCCATAGAGCGGTGCTGGAATCTGGCATTCGAACCCATCCACATGCAGGGGCCTGTGCTTCTCTTAGGATGCCTGGAACTCTCCTGGAAGCTGTTCCTATTTTTCTAGCTTATGTTTCTGGAGCTGTTTCTACCTCTAGAATCTACTCACAAGACCTAGCACTTCACTCATTCCCAAGTATTTACTAACTCAGTTGTGGTTGTTAATTGTGTTATTTCTAGATTTTATCATCATTATTACTGGAAGAAACTAAAGTCCGAAGAAGGGTATGGGAGTCCAGTGAGCTCCTGGCAGAAGAGAAGTCATGACTCGGCTCTGCGGGGGATCATACTCTTCACACCCACTCCAGCCCTCTTCTGGGCTCAAGACCACCAGATCACTGCCAGATCCCTCAGCAAGGCCAGTTCACTCAGCTCTCATTTCCCAAAGCTCACGGGAGCCCTCGGGCCTACCTTCTTTCACATTTTCCCACATAGGAGAGCCGGCGAATTCTCCCACCGGACACAGGGAGGCCTTGTGTGTTCTTCTGAAGGCATGGAGAAGCAGAAGGAGCTCCAGGAGCCAGGCGGACTCCCTTGCCATCCTTTCCTCTCCTCATTAGCCATGTGAACTTGGGCCAGCCACAAAATGCTTGCGAACCTCACTTTACGCAGCTGTGAAATGGGGATGATCTGCCCCAGCTTTTAAGTGAGCAGTGCAGACTGGAGGAGAAAAAGGACATGGAACGTGTGCTCGATGTTCAGTACCTGTGGCTGTGGTGAAGGAGGTATGGGGTGTGTCTCTGGGATTTCCTGGCTGTCTCCCCACAATCAAAATGGCAGCATGAGCCATGCCGACAGCATATAAAACAAAACCCTAAATCCCTCGGCATCAGGGGCCTAGCACACGTGCGACGGCCGCTGCAAGGCTAGGCTGGGCGGTGAGCTCCTTGCAGGCTGTGAGGAGGTCAGGGTGCAGCGCTGCTGTAGCTATAGGTGCATGTGTGTTTGCCACGTTTGTCCTTGCACTGCATGAAAGCCCCTGAATCCTGGGCTTCGGCATGACAACATCACATCTCAGGGCTCTGCTGAGAGTCCTCCCAGCGTGTGCTGACAAACAGCACGGGGGCCGGGAGAGGAGGGCCTTGAGCCCGCACACAGCCCTGCTCGGTGAAACCCACAGTTCACGCTAGCGTTTAAATGCTAACTATGGGCTCCCAGGACAGCCCATTTAATTTCTCCTTTTGTTGGCCAGGTCCCAGCCCTTCCTTCTCCTCCAGGCCCCTCCTCAAATATCGCACCAGCTGGGGAGCTGCTCCACCCCTAATTATTACCCTGGGGCTGCCAAGATGCTGGCTCTACCCCCGCAGAGGATGGCGGCACAGCACAGAACGTGACAACAGCAGCAGCAGGTGGCCCCAGCAGAAAAGGCCCGATCATGGTCCCTGCGATTCCTGCCATCCCTGGCCAGCTAGTGGGCGTAGCGAGCATGCTTTGTGTGGCACAGGGGCTCTGCATTCTTAGGGCACCGCCACTTCTCATCCCATCTCTGTGAAGCAGGGAGGAGGTGGGGGGTTTTCTGTGCAGCAATGCATGCCCAAGACACACTCTTCTAGTCAAGAATGTAGGACTGCTTAGCCTAGAGCAGCAGAATCCCAGTTAGGGTTTCATGTTGGGGTTCCTGGCGGTGGTCTTGCCCTCCACACAGCTCCCCAAAGGAAAGCGGTCCTGTGAGCAGAAATATACTGCAGCTCACAGTCCCCTAGCCCATTAGAGAAAGGCAGGACAACCCTTCGGAAGCAAGCAAAGTTTGCCTCCAGCAGCTCCCAGAGCCTTCCTTGCACACTTATTTGTCCACCTGTCTGCCTAAGCTGTGCCTTCATCCAACCACCCACTCATTTTTGCTGAGAACCTAATGAATGCGGGCTCTGTGCTACATGCTGGGGATACAAAGGTGGTGCCATTTGCCCCCCTCCTCAAGCACAGGTACTCAGGGGGCACCATCCATTTGTATATATATATTTTTTTTTGAGACGGAGTCTCGCTCTGTCGCTCAGGCTGGAGTGCAGCAGTGCAATCTCAGCTCACTGCAAGCTCCGCCTCCCGGGTTCCCGCCATTCTCCTGCCTCAGCCTCCCGAGTAGCTGGGACTACAGGCGCCGCCACCTCGCCTGGCTAATTTTTTGTATTTTCAGTAGAGACGGGGTTTCACCGTGGTCTCTATCTCCTGACCTTGTGATCCGCCAACCTCGGCCTCCCAAAGTGCTGGGATTACAGGCGTGAGCCACCGCGCCCGGCCCCATTTGTATTTTATGAGGACTCTGCAATAAGAAGGAGAAAAACGGGTGCTTGTCCTCACACACAGAGGCTCAGAGGTCAACGGCTTGCCCGAAGCTACACAGGAGGTCACTAAGTCATGACTCCAACCTGGACTTCTGATCTAGGGTGTCCTCCATGGCAGTGTGTTCTCCAATGGCAAAAACAGACCATTTCCCCAAGCAATGGCTGAGACTAAAGGGGCAGCTCTGGCCTTGAGTGTGGCTGCTCCTTCTACAGGGCGATCATGTCATTTCACTCAGTGTTTCTCAAACACCTGCTAGTGCTAGGCCCTGTGCTGGGCACCAGCCAAACAGCCTGGGGCCCTGCTGGTC
This sequence comes from Mandrillus leucophaeus, assembly GCF_000951045.1. Taxonomy (NCBI): domain Eukaryota; kingdom Metazoa; phylum Chordata; class Mammalia; order Primates; family Cercopithecidae; genus Mandrillus; species Mandrillus leucophaeus. The sequence goes on along the minus strand of NW_012108585.1, from coordinate 2,712,922 downwards.
CTCTTCCCCCTTTCTGATTTGCTTGCTTGGTTGTTTGGTTCTAGGTTGGTTTAGTGTTTGATACTCCTCCCATGTGAGAAGGTCCTGACTGATTTCATCCCAGGGAAGGAAGACAGTTCCCAATCAAGAGGTGTGGCCAACGCCTTTCCACTTCCACCAATGAGCTCTGGGCAGAACCGGTGGGCTAAGGACTCTCCATGGATTATATCCACACTGTCAGAACTGTGAAGTTAGGCACTGTCTCTAACTCAATATGTTAAGATACATATACTAAGACAAGGACTTGATTTAATAACAACAGCAATAATCAGCATCCGTAGGGTATGATGTATAAAGAAAAGAGACAGCGGCCTGAAAAACCCACAGGTGGCACTTCAATACTAACTATAAATGGAAGTTGAAATACCTCAGAAAGGAAACATCTGATCAGCAAGGAAGAGCTTTGTAAATCATAGAATGGTATCAGTGAGTGTGACGCTGGGGACCTCCAGGCTAACTCCTTCACTTGGTGGTCAGAAAGCTAAGACTTAGAGTGCTTATGGTGCCGCGGGAGCTGGAGGCGGGCCAGACCCAGGACACGCATCTCCTGAGCCCCACGCCAGGCCTGTTCTGCTGAGCCCTGACACCGAGCATCGTTTGCAGGGCATCGTTCTCATCAGAACCCCAAGCAAGCCCTGCCTATACCCTGCAGATGTCAGCCCAGCCTGCCCCACTGAGGCAGCACGGGGAAGATGCCGGCCCTTCTTCGGCAGAGTCTCAACCATCCTGTCTCCTTGGCGGCCGCTCAGCACAGGCACATCTGCTGCCCGGGGAGAAGGGCAGAGTGTGAGAAGTGCACCCTGCACCGGGTTCATGTTCCAACCCTGACTTTCCCTAGCCTGCTGACCTTGAAAGAATCACTAATCCTGTCTCATCTTGTGCCCCATCTGAACACTGGGGCAATACTCTTATCTCTGAAAGCTTTTGTAAAGACAAAGACGTCGGTTGTCACTGGAAGCACCTTATCACTGTTATCTCCCAGTTCCCAGACAACGCCACCAAGCTCTGAGGCTCTCCTGCCACAGATCCCCACCTGAAGCCATGCCGCTCTCCAGTGAACCCCACTTCTAGTGCATACGTGGCTTTGAGAGTGAGGAAGCCAGCTTTGGCCTCATTGCTTGCTTTCCCAACCGTGCTGGTTGGATGCAGCAGGGATCATGTTGACTGGAGATGGTTTATTTGTCACTAATGCTGATGTGTCATCCCTGCAGCAGTGGTTATCACCCGCTATTAGTATTTTTTGTCTGCTGAGTGAATGGTTGAGGGGGCCTGCGCTGGAGTGGACAGAAGAGGGGAAGACAAACTGTGGAGTCAGGAGCCGCTGTGTGGGTGTGAGCCAGCAGGGAGCCCTGACCGCTCTGTCAAGGCCTCAGAGTAGAAAAACCACGCTGGCCGAGTTCCCACCCCGAGGCCTGGCCCACAGAGGGCCAATGTGGCGTGGGTTGTGATATGCTATTGAGACGGGCAGAGGGTTGGTGGCCTTGAATGCCATGGCTGGCATATTGAGTTACAAACAATAACACCCCATCCCCAGTCATGGGAAAATAAGCAGGGCTTAGGAAGGCCCCAATGGGAGCCACAAATAACACCAAAGCAGAAAATGGTGAAAGCAATTGCCACCACAATAAGAAACCACATAGAACCGAAACTTACGGCCAAATTTCCCACATACTGCAATCAACAGTCCATTACTAAAAAATTCCAGCATACCGGGGAAGGATGCAGGACCAGAGGAAAGCAAAGAAGATGAAGCAGAAAAGGAAGAGAAGATAAAAACGAGCGCTGGTAAGTAAAAGCGCGTGTGGGAAGACTGCTAGTCTACCGTCCACTAGTCGCGGGGCGGGAGAGGGTGCAGGGTTCTAGCACCGGAGGCCCAGCCCTGGCTGGCGGTGCTGTGATGTGGGCCAGGTCCCTTGACCACTGTGGCAACCAAGCTCCCTCATCTGTAAAATAAGGACTGGACCCAGTGATCTCTAAGGGCCCCGCAGGCTCTAGAATTCTAAGAAAAAGGAATTCGGAATACCCCTTGAAGGTTGGCATAATAAAGTTCATCATGCACAAGAGAGGAAAAATGGGACTGAACTTATTGATACTGGAGAAAAGCATGAGGTTTGACTTGCAAATCACCTTCAAGCCTAAGAAGGACGGCAAATATCTTTTTTTAATCGCCACTAATAGAAAGGCAAAAGGAAAATGGGCTTGAAGAGGGCTTGTTAAGGCAGCTGGAATAAATTCATAAATATGAATATAATTCTGTTGCTTTCCTTCTAAAATACTTCCAATGGTTCCCATATCTATCACTTAAAATCCCGTCTCTCCCCCGCTCACAAGCCCTACAGCCACAGCCCCTGGATCCACACCAAACTCCTGCCCTATTGCTCTGCCCAGTTCAGAGCACTCCATGCTGGCCTCTGCATGCTGCCTGGGACGCCTTCTCTCTAGCTTGTCCCAGGGGAGGCTCCTCAGGGCACTTGGGCCTCAGTGTCACCTCAGGAGACCTCTGCCGACCACTCACCTTGCAGCCTCCCCCATAACTCCCCATTGAGTCACTCCATTTTATATTCATGGTCCTGACATTTTCCTTTCTTTACTTATTGTCTATCTCCCTCATGAGAATGTAGGTGCCAGGAGAGGAGAAACCCCATTTATGTTATTCAGTGCTCAGGGTCTAGAACACAGCCTGCCACATGAAGAAGCTCAGTGAGCATTTGTTGAATGAATGAGGGGTGACAAGTAAGTAATATAAGTAGAAAAAATATGGATGTTTTCCCCAAGGAAGGCTGAAAGGCACTCAAATGAAGGGTTGGGGAAAATCATGGATCCTCCTTCACTAAAGGTCTCTTTAAAGAACAGCGAGATGCTTTCCTGTCAATAATGATCTGGTTCCTTGTCACTTCTCCAGCCACAGACCAGACCAGGAATGTGCCGAGCACCCCAGGCCGGCTGCCCACTTTGTGACACACAGAAGCCAACATCCCACGTTCCTTTGGATGGTGACTCAAGGAGCTTCTCGGCACCGGACTTGCTGGCCTCTCCCGGGGCTGCCCCCGCATCCATCTGCTGCCATTGCCAATAAGTCCCTGGCCTCTTAGGCCTGCCCAGGGAGCTGCCATCACACTACTGGCATGTCCCTGGGCCCCTGCGGCTGACACGACTTCTCATCAGCCAGCCAGGCCGAACGGACAGGCCTCGAGGGACGTGCCAGGGGGCATGCTGACGGATGGATTGGCCTTGGAAAGGGAGGCGGTAGGGATTGGTCCTCAAACTACATTTTAATCTGATGAAGACACTAAAGGGATCCATTGCTTTATTTTTGTAGGTTGCCAAAAAAAAAAAAAAAAAGGGGAATGTGAATTTATTTCTTATCATTATTATTTCGGTAATGTGAGGGATGAAAGGCAGGCAGGCAGGATTACGTGGGTTGTGGGAAAATGGAATATTTTCCAGGAGTACATGTGTCCATCTCTCCTGGATGAACTAGAGATCAAAGAAGCCCCTGCTGGAGATCCACCTGTGTTGGAAGGTGCAACGAGTCAACCTGATGTTGCTATAGGAACAAGATTCCTCCCCAGCGTCATGGCAACAGACTCCAGTGTGTCAGGCGCACGGTCTGCTCACACTGACACAGTGAGCTCAGGCAGAGAGCAGCAAGGGGCGGGGAGTCGTGGGGGAGGCTGTACACAGATCTCTTCCTAAACCAATTAGCTGAAAGCTCAAATAAATGAGGCTCACTCTGAACGGAGATGATGACGGGAGTTGCGCATCTTTGTTGGAATAACTGCAGGACACCGGGGATGTCATCAAACTTTGGGGTCCCATCTGTGGTTTTCTACGTCATATACTATCTGTTGTCATAATAAGGGGTTTCACTGAGGAAGGCTCCTTCCAGGGTCAAGTAAAACAACAAATGATAAACAACCAAACCAACAAAACAAAACCCAAAAGAATGGGCCATTCTGAAGTCCATGAGCAATATTCTATTTCCTTCATGAATTTCTAAGTGACAATGAACTTCCCCACCATCTAGGAGCATCTAAGAGGGGAAGGAAGAAAACTGCAGCACCCGTTCCCCTTAAGGGCTTTTAACAATCAACATCAATTTCTTTGGCCTGGTGGTAGAGCCCAGCATCCAGGTAGAAATGTGGATCTGGAAAGAATGGCCTCCAGTCTGTGATTTAATTCCACAAGTTTCAACACTATTGTCCAAGAGTCTGAGATAAAAAAAGCATATGTCATTTAGTATGTGTTTCTTGTGTGCCATATTTTTTTTTCTATATACCATCTCTCTATACCATCAGGCTTAAGAATATCTCCTTATTTCTTGCTCTTGACCTAAGGTGATGGTTCTCAAAGTATGATTCCTGGAGCAGCAGTGGTAGCAGCAGCAACATCACTTGAGAGTTTGTCAGAAATGCAAATTCTCAGGTCCTCACCTGAGACCTGCAGAATCAGAAACTATGGAGGTGGGGTCCAGCACTCTTTTAACAAGCTCCTCAGGTGCTTGTGCTGTAAAGGTTGAAAACCACTGGCCTAAGGAGTCTATGCCCCTTCAACACCTTCTTTCTGCCCACCTGGGCCTCCAGTCAGTCAGTGGTGGACGGCAGAAATCCTACGGCTGAGTCTTTTGGAGACTTCTATTCCAACTTCTGCCCAAAGAAGCCTCTTGGTCTCACTCCTCAAGGATGATTTTTGTCCTGGCGAGCTCACCGTTTTGCAAGATGAACACTTAACTACACCTTACATGGTTCTAAAACCTGCCTCTCCCTTTCACTCCTACCCCAAATCTAGTTCTGCTTCCCGAAGCTACTCAGAATGAGTCTGATTTTTCATCCTCATGTAGCCCTTTATGTATGTGAAATCAGCTATTCCATTGCCCCTGAGTATTCTTGTTTCCAGGTAAAACATTCCTAGATCCCTCTGCAGTTCCTCATGTAACAGTTTCCAGATGGTTTCCCTGGACCCCCTCACTGAATGTGACCAACATGAGATGAGGACACACCTTGCTCCTCTTTAAACTTGGAAAGCAGATGTGCCTGACTGTATAGAGCATAGGGACTGCCCTCTCCCCACCTGGACACGGCAGACCGTCACCAAGGCAACCCAGGTCAGCTTCGGTCACAATCACACCACCAAGCCTAGGGCAATGAAATGCCCCTGGTCCTTTTCATAAATGCAAGAGTTAAGTTAGTCCTCTTTCTTTCCTATTTTCTGAGCCTGAGCCCATAACTTAGCATTTCTAATAATAAATTTATCTCATTAGTTTTGGTCCAGAATTTTTATTAAGATACTATTGAATTTATTTTTATACTGCACAAAAATGTGATATTATGCATATTTATTTTCCTTTTAAACTTTATTCAAATTCATATGCTGCCCATATGTTTTATATCCTGCTATTAATGTAAAATGAGCATTTCAACTTGTTGGCTTCAAAAACATAAGTTTTATTAGCTCATCATATGAATTATAACGCATTTAAACATTCCCCTTTGATGTTAGGTTCTTTCCTCTCTTTTTGCTGTTATACATGAGCTGAAATGAACATCATTATATATAAATATAAAACTTCGTCTAATTATTTTTCAGCCCAAATTCCTAGATGGAAAATTACTGGTAACAGGGTATGAACATTTCAAAGACCTTGATATGCATTGCTAAATTGTTTCCAGAAAGGTTATAACTTTTTTCTATTTCTACCATGGTATATGAGAGCCCATTTCACCACACCGATTGCTAATGTATTTGTTTTTTTTAATCTGTGTTACTTTAATAAGTGAAAAATGGCATCTTCTTTTGATTTATGTTTCTATTTTACTAGTGAGGCTGATTTTAAAAATCAAAATGTATTTACTAGTGTGCAGTTTATATTTTGTGAATAAATCTGTTCACATCCTTTGCCAAATTTTCTAATGAGGATGCATTTTTTTAATTGATTTCTAAGATCTCCTTATACAGCAGCAATATTGAGTCTGTGTCTATCACTTTAATAAACATTTTCCCAGTGTGTGTTTGCCTTCCAAAACTTTCTGTAATTCTTCTGTGTGTAAAAGTTTTCTATTTTTATGAGTTGAATCTCGGTCTCTTCTTTTGTGCCTTCTTCCATTACTTTCATGTTTATAAAGTCTTCTGTAATTCTGAAGGCAGTTAAGTATTCATCCTCCCTCAAGCCTTACGGTTTGTTATTTTTCATTTAACTATTTGAATCCCATCTGTAATTTGCTTTGTCTAAATGTATAAGATAGGTGTGTAGCTTGGGCGTGGTGGCTCATGCCTGTAATCCCAGCACTTTGGGAGGCCGAGGCAGGAGGATCACCTGAGGTCAGGAGTTCAAGACCAGCCTGGCCAATATGGTGAAACCCTGTTTCTACTAAAAATACAAAAAAATTAACTGGGTGCAGTGGCATGCACCTGTAATCCCAGCTACTCAGGAGGCTGAGGCAGGAGAATTGCTTGAACCTGGGAGGCGGGGGTTGTGGTGAGCCAAGATTGCGCCACTGCACTCCAGCTTGAGCGACAAGAGTAAGACTTTGTCTCAAAAAAAAAAAAAAAAAGGTATGTAAAGTTATTTTCTTTCCAAATACTTACCAATCCAGTCCCTGGCCTCACTCACCTTCCTTAGAACTTCCTGGCTTCCTTTACCATATAGTAGGTTCTCATGAGCCATAGATGCACCACATACTAGTTTCATTTTTTAGAGAAGCACCTTAAAGTTATTTTTACCATACATGAATTGAGGATAATTTTAAACTGGTTTTGTAAGGGAAAACAGATTTTGTTTTCTAGTACACAGTATATGCTACTTTGGAGACACATAGGAGGATGCAAATTTTCTTCTGCCTTTGACTAATGCATTACTTTATGGCTCTGGCCTTCTACTTTTAAAATGGTGCTGTTGCACACAAGGTTATTTTGGACACATTTATTTTCAAAAATTTTATTTTATGCCCCAATACATATCATTACTAGAGGCTGTTTCCTGGCTGTTTGTTTCATAGCTCTGTCCGTGGATTCCTTTACCTGCACCATTCTGTTCAACCGTAGGAATTCTGTTTCTTATCCTTTCCTCACTGTGCTAATGACATGTCTTTCTTGGTAAATTTCACCTGGTTATTTTTCCAGATAAACTCTAGAATTATTTTTCTAAGCACTCTCCTTCTTTCTACTCACCACCAAAACAACAAACAATGCCCAAACCAAAAAAACAAACAAAGAAAATACACCCTGGGCTGTTGATTAGGATTTTTTTTTAACTCATGAATTAATTTGGAAAGATTTGGCATCTTCAGATATTCAATCTTTCCTATAGAAATATGACATGTTTTCATTTATTCAAGCTGTTCTTCTATATCTTTTAGTTAAATTTAATTTTGTCATACAGTACCATGTGTTTAGAATATTTTCCCTAAGCACATTTTAAAAGTTTTATAATTATTGTAAATAGGAATTATTTTCCATTTTATTTTCTAGATGGTCATTTTTGGTATATAAAAGCTATTGATTATTACACTATTTATGTCATATCCAGTCACATTTCTTGAGCCCTTTTATTAATGCTAACCATTTTCTAGGATTATAACAACACTGTTTGCAAATATTGATAATTTTCTCTCTTCCTTTCTGTGTCCCGCTTTGTTGCAACCCCTCGACCTTTCACAATGCTGACTGGCAATGGTTCAAGTGCACATTCCTTTCTTGTTCTTGATTTTAAAGGAAATGCTTCCAGCATGTCATCACTAAATGTTTGCTGTTAGTTTCAGGCATATATTCTTTATCATATTAGGTATCATTCTATTCCTAGTATTTTAAGAGTTGTATTTAAAATGGATATTGAGTTTTATTGCATGCTTCATTTTTTAGTTGACTTACCAATGTGACACATTACACTAGTAAATTTCCTAGCATTGACTAGTTCTTGAATTCATTGGCTGTGTCTTACCTAACTGTGAATCCAATGGATTCCATTTTATTTCATTTTTATTTTTTCATCTGTGTACATATATAAGGTTATTCTAAAACTTTTTTGGTGACATCTTTGTCAAGATAATGCTAATTTTATTAAATAAATTTTTAACTTTAATGTTCTTCTGCATTTTGAAACAAATGATCTGAACTTGGAAATTTATATTTTTCTAGAAAGTTACAATTAAGATTTTTAAATTTCTTAGCATACCACTATGAACAGCGTTCATTCTCTTATGCTATTATGTTTCCTTATTAATTTTGGCTCTTTTTTATTTCTAAATTTCCAGAGGTAAATTAAATTTTGTATTTTATAGCACCAGCTGCTTTATATTATAAATCTATTCTGATACTGCTTCCTAATGAATTAATTAAACTTTGAGCCTTTATGCAACAATTTGTTTTAGTGTCTCCTGTACAGAATATGGATACATTTTCTGTTTTAACCAAAATCTGTAAATCTTAAACTTTTAATAATAAGAGTGTTTAACCCACTTACATATTTTAGCAGAGTTAAACGTTCAACCGTACTTCTGTCATTTTGTTTTATGCTTCTGGATATCTGTATGTTTACTTTCTCATTTTTTGTTTCATAGAGCAGGAGGCCCCAGTCCCCACAATGGTGGACCAGTACCGGTCCACAGCCTGTTAGGAACCGGCTGTGCAGCAGGAGGTGAGCTGCGGGCGAGCAAGCACTACTCCCTGAGCTCTGCCTCCTCTCGGCATTAGATTCTCATAAGAGCTCGACTGCTATGGTGAACTGTGCATGTGAGCGATCGAGGTTGCGTGCTCCTTATGAAAATCTAATGACTGATGATCTGAGGTGGAACAGCTTCATCCCAAAACCCTGCCCCTATCCCTTCAGTCAGTGGAAAAATTATCTTCCATGAGACTGGTGTGATATGGATCTTCCATGAGACTGGTGTGATATGGACCTACCCAAATCTCATCTAGAATTGGAGTCCCCCTGTGTCGGGGGAGGGGCCCAGTGGGAGGTGATTGAATCATGGGGGCGGACTTCCCCTTACTGTTCTCATGACAGTGAGTGAGTTCTCATGAGATCTGGTTGTTTGAAAGTGTGTAGCACTTTCCCTTTGTGCGTGCACTCTTTCTCTACCCTGCTTTGCTGTGGCAAACCATGCTTGCTTCCCCTTTGCCTTCTGCCATGATTGTAAATTTCCTGAGGCTTCCAGGCCATGCTTCCTGTACAGCCTGTGGAACTGTGAGTCAATTAAACCTCTTTTATTCATAAATTACCGAGTCTCAGGTAGTTCTTTATAACAGTGTGAGAACAGACTAGTACGTGGTCCCTGGTGCCAAAAGGTTTGGGGACAGCTGTCATATACTTTTGTTTTATCCTGATGTTTCTGAAAGTTGGAAACCCTGATTTTTAGCCTTTATACTTGTTAAAAACATTTGCAACTTAAACTTCTATAATTTACAAAGTTCAAAACAAAACTTTAACTCATGGTTCCCTTCATTAAGACAAGTTAGTTTCAAAATACATGTAACACCTGCTTCCCTCCAGCACCTAATATTTCCTTGTCATTACCAATTTAGTCTTGTATTATACAGGCAATTTCTTATATTATTTCTCAAAATATTTTTATTTTTTATTTTTTATTTTTTAAATTTGTTATTATACTTTAAATTCTAGGGTATGTGTGCACAGCGTGCAGGTTTGTTACATATGTATGCACGTGCCATGTCAGTGTGCTGCACCCATTAACTCATCATTAAAATATTATTTTTAAAAGTAAATTCTAATTTTTCTTTTGTAACTATCGTTAACATAGTTATTTTTATTAATACTACTAATAAAGTTGATTTATTATGCTCTTGCCCATGATGCCTCAGCTCTATTTAACTGGTTTCAATTCACCATTGGTCCATTTTATACTACGTTGGGGTCCTTGATTTTCATTCATCTCAGTCACTTGGAACATTAAAAATTAATTGACTCATTGTTTCTAGAGGAGGACACGTGTGCTTTATTTTCTGAGATCTCGCATATTTTCATATGTCTTCATGATATTTTTCTGCCTGAATCACATCTCATTCAACAATCCAGCTCTTCGGGTCTGTCAGCGGATAGACATGTGAAGTGCAGGCCAGAAAAATGCCTCTCAATTCATCCATTCCCACTGGTAGGAATTCCACTTGCTCTTTAGCACCCCTTGATTTACAATGTGATTGGAAGTTTTAAACTTGTTGGCATATTTATGGCACTTTATTTATATGTTCTTAGGACGTATATCAAGCATATTTGATCTCCCATCATGTTAAATTAAAAACCAGCATGGATTTTTAAAATATTGTTTTCTATGCATTATTTCTATGGCATTAGTCATCTCTCACAACTTTGTGTCTTCAACAAACTCATTAAGTTTCTATTTTGCAGTTTCATGAAGGCCGGCGGTAGACATGCTGACTAGGCCTGAGCCCCGTGACAATGAACTGAAGTCCTCCCGCCAAACTGACATCAATCTGTTAATCTGCATTTTTGGGCCAGTGTCGGCCTATCAAGTATTAACATATTTCTCCATATTTTTCAAAAGAAGTCAAGATAGATGTCCCTCAATGCCTTAGTAAAATCAACACTATCTTCGGTATTCTTTTGATCTAAACCTAGTAGACATATAATAAAAGAAAGTTCAGTTAATTTGCCATCTTCCTAAAATTACCAATTTCTTTTGAAAGCACACACACTATCTTTTAAAGAAGATACCGGCCGGGTGCGGTGGCTCACGCCTGTAATCCCAGCACTTTGGGAGGCCGAGGTGGGTGGATCATGAGGTCAGGAGATGGAGATCACCCTGGCTAACGTGATGAAGCCCCGTCTCTACTAAAAATACAAAAAATTAGCCGGGCATGGTGGCGGGCACCTGTAGTCCCAGCTACTCGGGAGGCTGAGGCAGGAGAATGGCATGAACCCAGGAGGCGGAGCTTGCAGTGAGCCGAGATCACACCACTGCACTCCAGCCTGGGCGACAGAGCGAGACCCCATCCCCGCCTCCCCCCCCCCCAAAAAAAAAACAAGAATATCCCCTAAGAGTCTTCCAGGAATTAGCATCGACCTCATTCTCCTAGAGCCTCCTAGCTGTAGAAAATCAAAATGTTTTGCTTCTCTGGCCTCTACACACACTCCAAAATTTCATGGAGATCACTGTCAGAAGCTTTAAGAAAATATCAGGAGGTTCTTCCACTACTTGGGATCAAGCTGGACAAGAAAGACAGGAATGCTTCGTAAATGCATTGGGTCAATTCACAGCGTCTGCCGTGCTGCGTCTGGCCTGTAGGCCACTCACAGGCACGGGCTGTTGCTTCCTCATTCTGTTTCTTGCCTTAAATTCACCGCAGAGGCCCATGTGGTATTCTCAGCATTCACTGCAAGCCCCTGCTTGTTCTACTCTTCTTGAACTACCTTCTTTTCAGAGACTCTCCTGGAATCACAAGATTGTTCTCTTCTCTGTGCTTCTTGAGGTCTCCGTGGCTGACTTCCATGGGCTGAGTTCTGTATGGCAGTCTCTGCTTTCAGGAGGAGGAGCCCGAAATGACTGGTCTCTCTCCTCCACGATTTCCTCACCCCAACTAACTCTTCCTCTTTCTCAGAAGTGAGTCCAGCGTGGCCATCCCTAGAGCTGCTCCCACTTCTTCTTGAGAGCTGGACCTCTCAGCAGCTCATGGCAAGAGTGTATTTAAATGTCCTGCTTTTAGCCGAGTGAAATTTCTAGCAGAAGATGAGACTATTGCCTCTGCACTATTTTCTGAACGGCATTAAGAGGTCACTATTCCTATCTTTGTTTATACAGGCAGGCTGTGATACATTTCCACAATATAACTTAAGTTCCTCTCTCTTTGTATCCTTACTAAGTCTCTGCACTGGGCCGCCACACCAGGTTTACAGGTGTGGACTTCATAGATGTCCGGTCCACTCCCAGCCTCTCCCACTGGCGCTGCACCTTTCAAACAAGGTGTGCACTTTTACTGCCACTGCCAGGTCTTAAATTGAAAACCACCTCTCAGAGACGCCTGTAAAAATGGCATTTTCCCTACTGCATTCACATTTTAAATTTATTTCCTTTGTCTTTAAATGCTTCCACCTAGAGACTTTCAAAATCATGCCAATAGTGGAGAACAAAAAAGAACTAAAAGGAGGGTGCAGGCCTTCACTCTGGCCTCACCTCTCATTTAGGTCTGAAGACTGACATCAGACGCAGTGGACCTTGGGGCTGGTCTGGAGCTGGGATGCTGACTGGTAAGTTAGGCTGTCCTTGGAGGAGACCAAGGATCAGTCCACCCTCTCTGCTAACCTGGCACTCAAAGCTCTAAGGGCTGGTTGTCACCAGGCAACAGGGGATGATGGCACTGGCCTCCTGGCCTCCAGGCCCGCCAGTAAGTTTGGATCACACCTGCTACTGTTGCTCAGGGGGTCTGCCTACTATTCGAACATTTCTAACCTTCTCCCTTCCAACCTGTGCTTCACTTACAGTTCCAAGAAGAAGCAGAGACCTTCTTTACTGTCCCCCTGCCCCAAACCTTAATACACACCATTGTCCAGCCCAAGACACTCAAGAAAATTAAGACTCCAGAGGCTAGAAGAGACCTTCCAGGTTATGTTGCTCAACCTCCCACATTACATTGTGGCTATTCTTATACAGAGATCACCTTCAGGGGAAAGAAAGAAAAAAGCTCTAGAAAACAGGAAGCAGGGAAGGTGGGGAGAGGCAGAGGCTAGGGTGGGGTGGGCACTGTGGAAGCACTCCCTCACCGGGAACCCCAGCAAACTGGGGAAGGATTCACCAAGAACAGAAGAGAAAGAGACATCTGCAAACAGCGCCAGATATCCGCCTCTCCTCCGACAGCTGAAAGTGGCTTTGTGAGTTTGGGTTGGTAACTTATTTGCAGTGGACTACCTAATTGGTTGAGCCAGGTCAAAATGATGTGGAGTTTATAAAAACAGGAATATAGGCTGGGCGCGGTGGCTCAATCCTGTAATCCCAGCACTTTGGGAGGTCGAGACGGGCGGATCACGAGGTCAGGAGATCGAGACCATCCTGGCTAACACGGTGAAACCCCATCTCTACTA
>NW_012108585.1:2695561-2696570 GCF_000951045.1 Mandrillus leucophaeus | reverse complement strand
ATCAGCCTTTTGGTTCTCAATGAGTTAGTTCTGCATTTCGCCTGGGGAGTGTGTGTGTGTGTGTGTGTGTGTGTGTGTGAGTGTGTGTGTGTGTGCTCGCTCCCCAAGAACAATACTCACTGATTCCAAGCTACACATTTAAAACATACACAAAACTGTTCTGAGGCCAAAGAACAGAATCTGTAGTTTGGTATGCTGCCACCAAGGGACCAGAGAGCTTGCGCATGGTCGTGTGTGGTGAACGGCAGACCCACACACAAGCTGAGCTAGCTGGAGACGAGTGGATTCGTGTATTTTTCCCTCATCCTTCCCAACTTCCCCAAGATAAGTTATGCAAGGAAAAAAAACATTGAATTTAAAATACTTCACTACGAAATATTACACTGAATCTACGACTTTATACTCTTCGAGCACTGCAATTCTTCAAACAGCCAGCAGAGACAGAAAGGGAGAGCTGGAGGGACCCTAGAGACTGTCCAGTCCAAGTGCCTCCTTTTCCAGAGAAAGAAACTGCGATGGGGAGAGGTAAAATAACCTGCTCAAGCTCAAGGGACATACATCTCTTGACTCCCAGGCTCATTCTATTCTAGCCCCTGTGGGGCAGCGGTGGCATCTGAAGGACCCCTTGGCATTGGCAAACTCCACAGAACTGTGACCAAAGACTTCGGTGACTGCCGGTGAAGTCCAGACAAAAACATGGAACGAGCATTTTTCCCAGCACCCTTGTGATTAAGGAGAGACACAGGGGTTCTTCAGAGCTGTAGGGCAGCTTTGATGCCTCAGGGTCCATTCCAAGTGACCCAGCAGGGATGTTGGATGGAGCCATTGGGGCAGGTGTGGCCTGGGCTCCGGAGCAGCTCATGGGCAGCAGGGGGCAGGTGTGGCCCGGGCTCCGGAGCAGCTCATGGGCAGTGGGGGGCAGGTGTGGCCCGGGCTCCGGAGCAGCTCATGGGCAGTGGGGGGCAGGTGTGGCCCAGGCTCCGGAGCAGCTCATGGGCAGTGGGGGGCA
>NW_012108585.1:2690316-2692316 GCF_000951045.1 Mandrillus leucophaeus | reverse complement strand
CAGCCTCCCAAGTAGCTGGGACTACAGGCGCCCGCCACCTCGCCCGGCTAGTTTTTTGTATTTTTTTAGTAGAGACGGGGTTTCACCGTGTTAGCCAGGCTAGTCTCGATCTCCTGACCTCGTGATCCGCCCGTCTCGGCCTCCCAAAGTGCTGGGATTACAGGCTTGAGCCACCGCACCCGGCCAGAAAAAAAGAATTCTTAACTGTAGAAGTCAGCTTTGTCCATGAAAACACTGAGTGCCTACTGTGCCTTCCACATAGAAGGAATGATCAGAACTAGGCTCTGCTTTCAGGAGGATTATGGTCCAGCTGGAGAGGACACACATGCACCCCAGCAGGAGAACAAGTGAAGCCTTGAACTGTGTGGTCTTGAAAAAATGTTGAGGAATAGCTAGACTAGCCTGGGTGGGTCTATGGGGGAGGAAGGACTTCCATGGGCCATAAAAACAGGTAGGATTCAGAAGGAGTAAAGGAGAAGGGAAGTATCCCAAGTCGCGGGCTCATGTGCGTGAAGGCCAAGAAGCACCACTCTAAGATGGGATCCTTCAATCTCTGGCACGCACACAGGCTTGGAAAGCATCACAGCATGCAGGCACACACACGCTGCATACCTGGGCCCCCTGCTACCACACTGGATATGTACCTTCGAGCCCTCTCAGAGCAGGGGCTACACCGTATGCCTCTGTATGTCCCCAGCACGTAGCACAGTGTCTGTGGCCAGGTGGACATACGATGTGCCCGTGCACACACAGCCACTACTTTTAGGCACCAGCTGTGTGCTAGGTGCTAGACCAGACACCTAATACATATGATGTCTAATGCCAATGAATGGCCTGTGGGTGGAGATTATTACTCTAATTTACAAATGAGGAAATCCAGACTCAAGACAATCAGTTGATCAAGATCAACAGTCGGTCTGAGGCAGAGCTCCATGTCACACTCCATCTGTCTCCAGGATCCCTCCTTTCTTGTGCTATGTTATAGCGAAAGTCGACTGCTCTGAGCAACTCAGCGGTGGCATTTGCTTATCAGGGCTACCCTTTGCCTTCTACCTTGGTTCTCCCCATCTAAGCCAGCTCACCTGGAACTTATACAGATTCATTAGAATTTGGTTCAGCTGCAGAAATAAAACAAAAGATAATAGTGGCTTTATTTTTCTGTCACATAAAAGATGTCTGAAGAGAGACAGTCCCGGGATGGGATGGCAGCCCCATGGTCATCATATCCCAGGCTTTTAGCTTTCTGCTTTGCCATCCTTAATGCCTGGCTTCTATCTTATGGTCTAAAGTGGCTGCTAGAACTCCAGCCATTACAACTGTATCCTGGGCAAGAGGGAGAGAGGAAGAAGGGAGGGAAGGAGGAATGAAGGGGGGAAGGGAGAAAGGAAAAAAAGATCCTTTCCTTACCCTTTTAAAGGAAGCTTCCTTAAATTAGAGCATAGAGTAATTTATTTTATCTCTATCTGTCCAGAGCTCACCTGGCCATGCAGGACACTGGAAAATCTACTATTATAGTCTAGGTAGCAATGTGCTCCAAATCAGGTTTAGTTACTAAGGAGGAAGGCTGGGATAGGCAGCTAGCAATTTTTCTTATACTAACATTTCATTATAATTGTTGAAGTGTCAGGGTGTGGCTGGTCCCAAAAGCTTAGAAGCAAAATTAATAATTGATATTGGAGCTTTTTTTTTTTTTTTTTTAAAAAGTACCACCGCAATCTGGAATTTGGCAGGGAACAAGCAAATAAGTGTGTGAAATAATGATCCCAGCCCCCTAACCTTCCTAGTATCCCCAAGAACAATACTCACTGATTCCAAGCTACACATTTAAAACATACGCAAAACTGTTCTGAGGCCAAAGAACAGAATCTGTAGTTTGGTATGCTGCCACCAAGGGACCAGAGAGCTTGCGCATGGTCGTGTGTGGTGAACGGCAGACCCACACACAAGCTGAGCTAGCTGGAGACGAGTGGATTCGTGTATTTTTCCCTCATCCTTCCCAA
>NW_012108585.1:2681804-2682676 GCF_000951045.1 Mandrillus leucophaeus | reverse complement strand
TAGCCGGGCGTGGTGGTGGCACCTGTAGTCCCAGCTACTCGGGAGGCTGAGGTAGGAGAATGGCATAAACCCGGGAGGCGGAGCTTGCAGTGAGCTGAGGTCCGGCCACTGCGCTCCAGCCTGGGTGACAAAGCGAGACTCCGTCTCAAAAAACAACAACAACAACAACAAAAAACAGGAATATAGATATGATACGGAGAGGGGAAGAATGATCATTCTAGTGGTTTCCAAGATCCTCCGCAGTGTATACTGAGACGAGACAAGGTGGGTTTCCAGAGAGAAGCAGGCCCCTAATCAGGAAGCCATCCAAGGTAGCTTGTCTCCTCATGGGGAACCTCCAAGGGCAAAGACAATGCTATGGTCAGCCAGGGAAAGGGCACAGCTGGGGCAGGAGGATGCAGGGCTGGCTCTTGGGAGAGGGAAGTGTTCCTCTGGAGGGCCGTACTGTGACCGTGTGGGATCGCAAGAGCTCACTCCTGAGGGAAGGAGGCAGTTCGGCCCAGCTGCCTGACATCTACTCACCCCAGGCCATTATCACATACGACTAACAGCCTGTTATGGCCACTGGGAGGATTTTGAGGAGGGAACTTCTTTTATGTAGAGATTTCCTTAGGGTGAGAAACCATCTCCTATCATCCAGTTCCCACTCGGGTCGGAGGAAGGCTCCCCTGTGTCTGCCTGGCACAGCTGTCCTGATGCCCACTGGGCCTAGAATCTGGGCTGGGCCATGTGTGTACCTGGGGCCGAGCCGTCCCTCACTGCTCTCTTTCCATTCTCCCTCATTACAGTCTGCAGCCACAGGAGAGAGAGGGCTGCAGGCCTGATCTGAGCCCTCGCAGAAAAAAAGAATTCTTTTTTTTTTTTTTTTTTGA